>NC_139574.1:38855034-38877534 GCF_946808225.1 Silurus aristotelis
TCTGCTGTTGTGTTGAGCTCTTAAACATGTTCCTTTCACAGCTGAAGTATAAAAACTATCAACAATGTAGAACAAAACACCGGGTTAGCTTCTAGCTTCTAGCTCCTCAGGCATGGAGTTTCTGGAGGAGCTTCAACAGATTGGAGTTGCTGTTTATCGCAGTAGATACGAGCTTCGAACCAGAAAGACACAGCTTACATTTGACTTAAAAGTTTTTGTCTTTATGCTCAACTAAAGTGAAATAATGAGCATATTTCCACTTTGAGAAACTCGTCTTGCTCTCGCCTCGACTCGCCATTACTGCCGCACAGACCTGAATAAACGGAGACACGCCCACAGTGCGTCTTCTTCGTGTTTACAGTGGTTCATCCACAAATCCTACAATGCGTCTCTGCTGTAAACAGGTTAGACTGTAGTCTACACTTTAGCCGAAATTAATTCATTTAAAAAAGTAACGCGTAACGCACCATGCGGTAACGGTAACGGAGTTACTTTATTTTAAAAAGTAACGCGTTACAGTATTAGTTACTGGTTACCGGTAACGCGTGACTGCCCAACACTGGTGCTGAAGGTATTATCAGCCTCCTCAAAACAGAAAAAGTCCTGCACATTGAAGGAGCTTCAGTCTGGTGTTGTCGGAGACACAGGCATCTTGGCTCCTTGCTGAACAGGGCCAGGGTGAGGGATGAGCTTGTGAAACTCTGCTGCGAGCATTCCTTTGACCATCTCTTTCTTCCTCTGGTCTCTCAACCATCGCAGTTTGAACATAGGAAGTGTGACAGCTGCCAGTATTGCATTGTTGCTTTCCATAACGGACACAAATCGTGTTTTGATTGCCTGCAGAAAAAAAACAAAAAAAACCCCACAGTGACACAGATATTAGAATGAGTGAAAGATTCCCTCTATGTACATTCTATGAAAATTGTACACCACTGTGATTTTTGACCTATAGATATGAGTTATAAAATTATTTAAATATCACAAAAACACAGATTAAAAAACTAAAAATATACGTGCAACTGGACAAAACTAAAACTTTATTTTTGCAAAAAAGGAATTATGGTATTATTACTGTTTTTATCCAGTGGGTAGGTGCAGTACAGTGTGTGAATAGAAATAAATATTATTTTTTGCACTTTACATTCTTTCCATTTCTTAGGCTATATTGGTGCTTGCTCGGCTAAAAATATTAATGTTGTAGGGTGCCCACCCAATGGCCCAACGACAGAATCCACTGGTGTGGGTGAAGGTATGCTGCATGTTAGTCCTTCTCGCGCGACTGTAAAAGATTACTCAAATAGATTGCACTTTGTTACATTAATCCAATTTTAACCTCGAATCTGACTTCAATTTATAATTAAGATTATGAATATCTCTAATTTAAGATGATCACCTTATTGGTTGTACTTCTTCTTGTGCTCAGCTAACCATACCTGCTCACTGAGGCACATTGTCCAGTCCGAATCTTAATCAGAGGATATAACGGTAAACTAATGTTCTTCAAGTAGGCCGCTGAATGCTTGCTCATGCATAAAGAATAATGTATTTACTTAGTTATTGTCAGGGATCCCCCTGCCACGCCCCTTTCGGCAGCTGTCGAACCTCGGCATTCCCCGAAGCACTCTGCTTCTTCTCCCGTGTGTGCCCCGCCCCCGCACGGAGCCCCTCTATGTCATGCTGATCACACACACCTGACACTCATTCACTCACTCATCTCCTTCCAGCAGATGAACATATAATACTGTCTGGAAGTGAGAAATGTACAGGTTGTTTTTACTCCATACACATGAACTTACTTTGATCAGAAACACAATCATACTCCAAATCAATTAATCAAATAAAGTCAATAAAAGAATCCCAAACTGCTGTGTGTCTTGTCCTCGCTATTAATGACGTCATTAGAGCTCCACTACTTCTAATGACCTGCTGTGACAGTGAGCTCTAATACACATCACACTGCCACCTACTGGTCATTTAAGATTCTGAGAGAGAGAGAGAGAGAGAGAGAGAGAGAGAGAGAGAGAGAGAGAGAGAGAGAGAGAGAGAGACCAGACGGCGGAGCATCTCGGTGTGACGTCACAGTAGGGCAACTATGTAAGTCAGAATGCGTCTCTGTTTCTCTCATTTCCGAGGTTTGTGCGTGTGAGTAAAGACACGTAAACATGGAGCTCTTCAGAAGGTTTAGAGAGATTTTTCAAACCAGAAGAAAGAAGAAATCTGAGCAGATTGCTGAAATAAAGGAGAAGCTGGAACACATGGAGAAAGTAGTGAAAGACTTGGATGCATTTTCTAATCTGATGAAAGAGAAGTTAGCAGATGAGAGAGAAGAGAAAGCCATTCTGCTTCAGACGGTGCAAAAGCTGGAGGCTACTTTGGCTTCTGAGAGAAAGCAGTGGGAACAGGACATAACTGAGAGAAACCCCACACATCTCCAAAACATCACCGAGCTCCAGTCTTTCCTGGAACTCTGCAAGAAACAGGAGAAAACAGTAAAACGTGAGAGAGAGAGCTGGGCGAGAGAACAAGAACAACTGCAGGAACGTGTTGCTCAGCTTAAGGCTACTTTGAAAAGCGAGAAAAGAAAAAAGGCCAAACTCGACATGAAGGAAATGAACATGTTACAGATTCAAACCTTCAGGGAGCTTCAGGATTCTCTGGATCATTGTGAGGAAGAGAATAAAAATTTGATAGCAGACCGAGAGCGAGTGGAGACACGTCTTGCTGTGCTTGAGGTCAAGTTGGAATTTGAGAGAAAGAAAATAGTGAAAGAAAAAAAGAAGGCCAAACTAAACATGGAGGAAATGACAACATTACATCGCCAAACCACCAGGAAGCTCCAGGATTCCCTCAACCACTGTGTGGAAGAGAAAAAGATAATTGATTTGATGAGAGAACGAGAGCGACTGGAGGAACATGTTGTTGAGCTGGAGGAAACTTTGGAGTTTGAGAATGAATTTAGGAAAAAACAGCCAAACGAGACATCACTTGCTTTATAACCAGATTCCTCAATAATTCATGAGGAACAGGAAATGGCAGCAGTGGAGAGAATCTGCAACGCTCTGGGCAGGTTTAGATTCAGCATGTGAACACACACCATACATATAGTTTTTTTTTCCCTATCTACTATATTTTACTATTTCTACTATGTTTGTTGTTATACTAATAACAACTTAATACTTGAATTTTGTGTGTGTTTTGTTTCTTTTATTAAAGTGTTTATGACATTTAATTCCCAACTAAGTATTAAAATCCACATAATAAAATTTAGGGGAAAATGTGACAAAACCCAATTCTGTTTAAACCCAATTTTACATGAACAGAAGTGAAACTGATCAAAACTATCGATGCGGGTTTAGTTAAAATGCAGCCTTATAACATCTACAGTTCAAATATAACTTTTGAGAACCTCATTTAGTTAAAAAACATCAAAAGTAACAGTTTGGCATTCAAAACATTACAAAAGAACAATTTAATTCAATAGATTTATTTACATTTTTCAGCCTATTCAGTTAAAAAAGATTTGGTTTGATAATTTCGACTTTGAGATTTAGTTCAAGGAACTCGGTTCAAAAGAGTTTATTAATGTCATAATAATAATTTAAATAATGGTATAAAGAGTCGATTCACTGGTTTTGGTTCAAATGAGTCTGAATCCATAGATTCACTGGTAAATGACTCGATTCCACAGTTCCAGAAAAATCTGTAACATAAAACTCTTATGTAAGGATGCTGTTTATAGACTTCAGTTCAGCATTCAACACAATCATTCCTTAGCACCTGATCGAGAAGCTGAGCCTACTGGGCCTGAACACCTCCCTCCGCAACTGGATCCTGGACTTCCTGACTGGAAGACCTCAGTCAGTCCGGATCAGAAACAGCATCTCCAGCACCACCACACTGAGCACTGGGGCCCCCCAGGGCTGTGTGCTCAGTCCACTGCTGTTTACTCTGCTGACTCACGACTCAGCTTGAATCACATCATCAAGTTTGCCGATGACACGACCGTGGTGGGTCTAATCAGCAAGAACGACGAGTCAGCATACAGAGAGGAGGTGCAACGGTTAACAGCCTGGTGTGGAGCCAACAACCTGTCTCTAAACGTCGACAAAACTAAAGAGATGGTTGTTGACTTCAGGAGAACACAGAGTGACCATTCTCCACTGATCATCGCTGGATCCTCAGTGGAGATCGTCAAGAGCACCAAATTCCTTGGTGTTCATCTGGTGGACAAGCTCACCTGGTCACTTAACACCAGCTCCATCACCAAGAAAGCCCAGCAGCGTCTCTACTTCCTGAGAAGGCTGAGGAAAGCTCATCTCCCTCCCCCCATCCTGTCCATGTTCTACAGAGGGACCATTGAGAGCATCCTGAGCAGCTGCATCACTGCCTGGTTTGGGAACTGCACCGTCTCGGATCGCAAGACCCTACAGAGGATAGTGGGGACAGCTGAGAAGATCATCGGAATCTCTCTCCCCTCTATCATTGACATCTACACTACACGCTGCATCCGCAAAGCACACAGCATTGTGGATGACCAAATACACCCGTCACACACACTTTTCGCACTCCTACCATCAGGGAAACGGTTCCGAAGCATTCGGGCCGCCACATCCAGACTGTGCAACAGTTTTTTCCCGCAAGCCATCAGGCTCCTCAACAAAGAACTGAACTGAACTCTCTCTCACACACACACACACACACACACACACACACACTTACACACAACTGTGTGACTGATCCGCACAACCCGGACTCAACACCCATCATACACTTCGTTCACCCAGGTTTCAATACCAATCACATTTTTCACTATCGCAAAATGTTTACATGCCGTCTGTTGCTGATTCCGGGACTTGTTATTTTGCACAATATTCTGTCCAAATCCTTTGGTTACTGTTAACTTTATTTTTGATTGCTGCTACTGCTGAATTGCACAAATTCTGTTTACATCTTTCTGTTTACACTGCACCTTATTCTGTTACGACAGGTTTTACTGGCGGAGCTATTTCCATTTTTAATTTTATATTTTGTGTATTGTGTATTGTCCTGCACTGTCCTGTGTTGTCTTGCACTGTTGTTGTATATTTCGGGTTGTGCAGAAGTGTAGCTGTTGTTTGGAAGAAATCTCTGTAGACACCGTCTTTCATGCAATCAGGGTTATTTACAGAAGGTACAGCATCTTGATACGAGCATCCAGGATTTGCTCGGAGGGGTTCAGAGCCAAACGAACCGTCCTCCCGATCTAACGTCCTGTCTCATCTATATATATCTAAACCGTTGCTATTGACCGCATCTCAAAACATGCAAGATGTAAGTGAGCTCATTTCTCCAGAATGTTTATATATATATATATATATATATATATATATATATATATATATATATATATATATATATATATATATATATATATATATATATATATATATATGTGTGTGTGTGTGTGTGTGTATGGGGAAAATGTCCATCCGCGGCTGCGTTGTTTCTCAGTATGGGGTCGCTGATGTGTAGAATCACAGCATTCCTTGCCCCGAGCCTTCCGACCTCAGATTGTTGTCCATGCTGGAACGTACGTATCTCCCCAATATTGTTTCTTTGGAGAGAAGAAAAGAAAAAAAAAACAACCAGTATCGTCTTCTCAGGCAACAAATGAATCATAATATCACATTCCATGCCCCCCTTTCCTCCTAACTCAGTATAGGAGGGAACTACAAAAAAAGTAAGCTATAGTCAAAATATATGAAAAATTATAATATGAACTAATATCAAAATGGATACTTCTCCACCAGTTCACCTTCTAATTCCACTTCATCTATATCAGTTGTTTGCAATCCCCTTCTTTTTCCTAACCACCAGCTGTATTTGATTAAGCTTCCTAAGGACTTCTTGATCTTGTTGTCTCTGATCATACTCTTTTTTTCTGTATAATTCCACCTGATGAGCTATATTATCCAAGTACGTACCCTTTGCCGCACTTCTAAGACCAACCACCTCGGCTAATTTACTTCTTACAGGTGGGGGCAGTCCCTTCTCTATTTTAGCTCTTAAAATAGACTGCTCCATCTGGTTCAAATCCGGATCATTTCCTGTGATGCTTCTCCACACCTGATGAGCTCTTGACACATAGGCCCTTGGGTTCTCTTCCTGACCTAGTGGCTCAATAAAAATATTATCAGGGTGTACATTTGTTGGAAATATGTTTTTAAAAGCTTTTCACACTCGACCTCTGTTTGCAGAAAACAATTCTGAATCATTAACAGCGGTACCCACATAACGATTAAGTCCTGCTCTCTGCAGGATTTCTTCCATTCCTGGAACCCCAAAAAGACTAGCCAATAATCTTTTAAGGTCTCCTATGGCAATTTGTGTTCCCACCATAATCTCCTCCAACTTTGAAATCCAAGGATATGCCCCACTCTGAAGAGTAGGCAACTTTTCAAATATGTCAGACATATCTGTATTCTTTCACGGCTTATACTCCAAATCCTGTCCTCGAATTATCACTGGACACACTTTATCACAATCTTTCCCCTTAGAACGCAATCAATGTTGGTCTCTATTTTCCAAGAACCTTTCTGATACGGCGGGGGGTCCTTTACTAAATCCATATAGGAGAAAGGTGCATTCATCTCTTCCATCAACTTTTCCGTCTATTTTACACTTTTTGCTATGGTCTCCACACCCTTATTTCTCTTATCATTAACAGCTTTCGACCATTTCTGTCCCTCACTTTCAAACAATTTGAGAATACCCAGCTCTATCTGTCACTACGTTTTTTCCCTTTCTTACCGTTCTTTTGCTCTGCCTTATACGTCGAGACAAGCACATGCATTGTCTTGATTACATCTGGGTTAAAGGTCCCCTCTTTGGGCCACGGTCACGCAATAGCAGGCCAGCGCTTATGCCATTTCTCCATTACTTTTGCAATATTTTTAATTAAAGGATTATTCCTTTGTACCACATCTACAGGAGTAATTATTTTCGACATTATAATAACTTTCTGTATTCTTGTACGCATAAATTGAAACTAACTACTAAAATTAAAGATTACTTGTAACTGACTTCAGCAAAACCCATAAAAAAAATTTAAAACTTGCATCAACAACTTGTAACCGAGTTCAAATCAAACGATTGTACCTCATTAACTAGTTAAACACCATGACTGGTCAGTCCGTTGCCAAATGTCCTTTAAACTGCATAACACAACGGTCACACACAGAATGTAATTCACTGCGATACTTCTCAAGCTGAGAGATCAAACGGCACAGTAAAAAATTCTATTTGGATACGCACACACATGTTCAAATACACATCCAAGCATTAAAAAAATTGTTATTTATTTATTCTGAGCAACTGTCTCAGCAACGCACACTCACCAAAGATTAAACAAGAGAGGCAGACAGGACCTTATTTAGTTCTCTACAGATAACACCTCATACTTCACACACACAACGTCCATCAGCATTCAGAGTTTTATACTCTACAGATTTCCAATCTCCTTTTAACCTCTAAACACCATATTGCATGAACTTCCATTTGCTTTACTTTAATAATCACCCCAACTCTTTTATTAATCAGTATTACTCACAAACAATACATATACATATACAATAATCACTTTATTATAATAGTTGCTCATACACGCACACACACACCACCCTCATTAACTTCTCTACTTGAATATGTCCTTTTTGGGAATTGTATTATTCAGGGGAGTGTTTGTCTCACTGTGGGGTATCTCTCAGTGTTTAAGGTATTTTTATTCATTTAGTATTAAGGGTGTTTTGACTCCGGTGTTAGGTCCTCTTTAGAGGCTCATAAGGTTATTTGGCCATACATAAAATATTTTCCCAAAAAGGCTCATTGTTTTTTATCTTTCTCTTTTGTCATTAACAGAACAAAAAGTCTTCCTGAGGGAAGCTCATAGATTTTTAGCAGATTTTAGTCCCCTTACGCTCAGGCTCATTGTTTTATTCTTAATAGAAGACAAATATTTCCCTTGTATTACTAGAAACTAACCCTTGTTTTTAACCATAAACTATATATGTATTATTTCAATAAATATATATTCATATATAACGTATCTCACACGCACACAAAAAATCAGACACAGAGCGGGATGGGAGGGGGTCCCTCCCACAGCTAAACGCACACGCGCAAACACAGACACACACACACACACACACACACACACACACACACACACACACACACACACACTTAGTTCCGCGTGCACAGAGAGGAAGAGACTCCCCCTTTTTTTTTTTTTTTTTTTTTTTTTTTTAAACGCACACACTTTTTCCTCAAACACACACACACACACACACACACACACACACACACACACACACACACACACAAATCTCTCTTTAATCAAAAAACTCGCAATAAATACATACACAACATTTAAATGTCACATACACTATAGTCGACTCAGTCATACAAACA
The DNA here is from genome assembly GCF_946808225.1 of Silurus aristotelis. Taxonomy (NCBI): domain Eukaryota; kingdom Metazoa; phylum Chordata; class Actinopteri; order Siluriformes; family Siluridae; genus Silurus; species Silurus aristotelis. Next base: position 38,863,483 of record NC_139574.1, read on the forward strand.
TATAGCATGCTATTTTGCCGCACCTTTTTCCTATTTATTTTCTCTTTATTATTTTCCTTCCTTTATTCAATTTATGCTACCTCTTTGATATGCAGAAATTCAAATGACAGCTGCATCATCACATAGCTCGTCAGCTAATCTGTCAGAGTGGGAACTTCAATTGAATTTTAATTCTGCATCATCCAGTTTGTTAAAACTGACCTGAAAGTCACTTAGTGAACTTTCAGGTTTTTGTGGCCCACCTAAGATCGCCTTTCTCAAAGGGCTTTCATCCAAATCTTGCGGCTTCTTCTTTAAACCTTATTCTTACCTTTCCCTTTTTATTTCAACCTTTATATTCCTGTTTTCCTTTATTTCCTTAACTTTTTTACCATATTCAACTGTTTCTCAAAAGCAATCACCTTTATGCTTTTTACTTCAGCTTCAACTCTTATTTTCTTCACTTCTCTCTTTATTCCTGTTCCTTTTATCTCTTAAACTTTTTACTTCACTTCTTTTCTATTGTAATTCAACGTTTAATTTTTCTTAAACCATTATTACAGTGAAATCCCCCCTTTTGCGCTGCCCAGCAGTGCAAAAAAAAAATTTAGAACGGAGAACCTCCCAGAAACAGCCACAACACACACACAAAACCCACACACACACACAGGCCCTTTAAACGGTGCGACCCAGCCACAGAAAAACAGAACCACCCAGGGGGCGAAAACTCACCGTTTCAGCCCGCTGGACAGACACGGGAGCAGACGATGGAGCAGATCCGTGAAGCTGAAGGCCACAACACGCCCAGGATTCGTGACGCCAGAAAATGATGTATATTTCGGGTTGTGCAGGAGTGTAGCTGTTGCTTGGGAGAAATCTCTGTCGACACCGTCTTTCATGCAAACCAGGTTTATTCACAGAAGGTACAGCATCTTGATACGAGCATCCAGGATTTGCTCAGAGGGGTTCAGAACCAAACGAACCGTCCTCCCGATCTAACATCCTGTCTCATTTATAAATATCTGAGCCGCTGCTATTGACCGCATCTCAAAACATGCAAGATGTAAGTGAGCTCATTTCTCCAGAATGTTTAACATATGGAACATCACCATATATGGACAGTTGCTATTGTCCGCATCTCAAAACATGCAAGATGTACAGTCAGCTCGGTGGGGGGGGGGGGGGGGGGGGGTTTGGTTCAAATGAGTCTGAATCCATAGATTCACTGGTAAATGACTCGATTCCACAGTTCCAGAAAAATCTGTAACATAAAACATTCTGTCTCCTTAAAAATATTACTTTAAAAATCTTTACTCTGTTTGTACAAAACCAGCAGGTGGTCAGAAAGTGCACAACAGCTAGCAGATGTCCTCACTGACATCTTCAACATCTCCCTGAACAGCGCCACTGTTCCTACGTGCCTCAAGACGACGACCATCATTCCTGTGCCGAAAAAGTCTTCTGTCTCCTGCCTCAATGACTATCATCCCGTTGCACTCACACCCATCATGATGAAGTGCTTCGAGAGGCTCGTTATGAGGCACATAAAGACCCAGCTTCCACCCGTACTGGACCCTATGCAGTTCGCATATCGTCCAAACCGCTCCACGGACGATGCTATTTCCACAACCCTTCATCTGGCCCTCACCCATCTGGATAACAAGGACTCTTATGTAAGGATGCTGTTCATAGACCTAAGTTCAGCATTCAACACAATCATTCCTTAGCACCTGATCGAGAAGCTGAGCCTACTGGGCCTGAACACCTCCCTCCGCAACTGGATCCTGGACTTCCTGACTGGAAGACCTCAGTCAGTCCGGATCAGAAACAGCATCTCCAGCACCACCACACTGAGCACTGGGGCCCCCCAGGGCTGTGTGCTCAGTCCACTGCTGTTTACTCTGCTGACTCACGACTCAGCTTGAATCACATCATCAAGTTTGCCGATGACACGACCGTGGTGGGTCTAATCAGCAAGAACGACGAGTCAGCATACAGAGAGGAGGTGCAACGGTTAACAGCCTGGTGTGGAGCCAACAACCTGTCTCTAAACGTTGACAAAACTAAAGAGATGGTTGTTGACTTCAGGAGAACACAGAGTGACCATTCTCCACTGATCATCGCTGGATCCTCAGTGGAGATCGTCAAGAGCACCAAATTCCTTGGTGTTCATCTGGTGGACAAGCTCACCTGGTCACTTAACACCAGCTCCATCACCAAGAAAGCCCAGCAGCGTCTCTACTTCCTGAGAAGGCTGAGGAAAGCTCATCTCCCTCCCCCCATCCTGTCCATGTTCTACAGAGGGACCATTGAGAGCATCCTGAGCAGCTGCATCACTGCCTGGTTTGGGAACTGCACCGTCTCGGATCGCAAGACCCTACAGAGGATAGTGAGGACAGCTGAGAAGATCATCGGAATCTCTCTCCCCTCTATCATTGACATCTACACTACACGCTGCATCCGCGAAGCACACAGCATTGTGGATGACCAAATACACCCGTCACACACACTTTTCACACTCCTACCATCAGGGAAACGGTTCCGAAGCATTCGGGCCGCCACATCCAGACTGTGCAACAGTTTTTTCCCGCAAGCCATCAGGCTCCTCAACAAAGAACTGAACTGAACTCTCTCTCACACACACACACACACACACACACTTACACACAACTGTGTGACTGATCTGCACAAACCGGACTCAACACCCATCATACACTTCGTTCACCCAGGTTTCAATACCAATCACATTTTTCACTATCGCAAAATGTTTACATGCCGTCTGTTGCTGATTCCGGGACTTGTTATTTTGCACAATATTCTGTCCAAATCCTTTGGTTACTGTTAACTTTATTTTTGATTGCTGCTACTGCTGAATTGCACAAATTCTGTTTACATCTTTCTGTTTACACTGCACCTTATTCTGTTACGACAGGTTTTACTGGCGGAGCTATTTCCATTTTTAATTTTATATTTTGTGTATTGTGTATTGTCCTGCACTGTTCTGTGTTGTCTTGCACTGTTGTTGTATATTTTGGGTTGTGCAGAAGTGTAGCTGTTGTTTGGAAGAAATCTCTGTAGACACCGTCTTTCATGCAATCAGGGTTATTTACAGAAGGTACAGCATCTTGATACGAGCATCCAGGATTTGCTCGGAGGGGTTCAGAGCCAAACGAACCGTCCTCCCGATCTAACGTCCTGTCTCATCCATATATATCTAAACCGTTGCTATTGACCGCATCTCAAAACATGCAAGATGTAAGTGAGCTCATTTCTCCAGAATGTTTATATATATATATATATATATATATATATATATATATATATATATATATATATATATATATATATATGTGTGTGTGTATGGGGAAAATGTCCATCCGCGGCTGCGTTGTTTCTCAGTATGGGGTCGCTGATGTGTAGAATCACAGCATTCCTTGCCCCGAGCCTTCCGACCTCAGATTGTTGTCCATGCTGGAACGTATGTATCTCCCCAATATTGTTTCTTTGGAGAGAAGAAAAAAAACAAAACAAAACAGTATCGTCTTCTCAGGCAACAAATGAATCATAATATCACATTCCATTCCCCCCTTTCCTCCTAACTCAGTATAGGAGGAAACTACAAAAAAAGTAAGCTATAGTCAAAATATATGAAAAATTATAATATGAACTAATATCAAAATGGATACTTCTCCACCAGTTCACCTTCTAATTCCACTTCATCTGTATCAGTTGTTTGCAATCCCCTTCTTTTTCCTAACCACCAGCTGTATTTGATTAAGCTTCCTAAGGACTTCTTGATCTTGTTGTCTCTGATCATACTCTTTTTTTCTGTATAATTCCACCTGATGAGCTATATTATCCAAGTACGTACCCTTTGCCGCACTTCTAAGACCAACCACCTCGGCTAATTTACTTCTTACAGGTGGGGGCAGTCCCTTCTCTATTTTAGCTCTTAAAATAGACTGCTCCATCTGGTTCAAATCCGGATCATTTCCTGTGATGCTTCTCCACACCTGATGAGCTCTTGACACATAGGCCCTTGGGTTCTCTTCCTGACCTAGTGGCTCAATAAAAATATTATCAGGGTGTACATTTGTTGGAAATATGTCTTTCAAAGCTCTCCACACACGACCTCTGTTTGCAGAAAACAATTCTGAATCATTAACAGCGGTACCCACATAACGATTAATTCCTGCTCTCTGCAGGATTTCTTCCATACCTGGAACCCCAAAAAGACTAGCCAATAATCTTTTAAGGTCTCCTATGGCAATTTGTGTTCCCACCATAATCTCCTCCAACTTTGAAATCCAAGGATATGCCCCACTCTGAAGAGTAGGCAACTTTTCAAATATGTCAGACATATCTGTATTCTTTCACGGCTTATACTCCAAATCCTGTCCTCGAATTATCACTGGACACACTTTATCACAATCTTTCCCCTTAGAACGCAATCAATGTTGGTCTCTATTTTCCAAGAACCTTTCTGATACGGTGGGGGGTCCTTTACTAAATCCATATAGGAGAAAGGTGCATTCATCTCTTCCATCAACTTTTCCGTCTCTTTTACACTTTTTGCTATGGTCTCCACACCCTTATTTCTCTTATCATTAACAGCTTTCGACCATTTCTGTCCCTCACTTTCAAACAATTTGAGAATACCCAGCTCTATCTGTCACTACGTTTTTTCCCTTTCTTACCGTTCTTTTGCTCTGCCTTATACGTCGAGACAAGCACATGCATTGTCTTGATTACATCTGGGTTAAAGGTCCCCTCTTTGGGCCACGGTCACGCAATAGCAGGCCAGCGCTTATGCCATTTCTCCATTACTTTTGCAATATTTTTAATTAAAGGATTATTCCTTTGTACCACATCTACAGGAGTAATTATTTTCGACATTATAATAACTTTCTGTATTCTTGTACGCATAAATTGAAACTAACTACTAAAATTAAAGATTACTTGTAACTGACTTCAGCAAAACCCATAAAAAAAATTTAAAACTTGCATCAACAACTTGTAACCGAGTTCAAATCAAACGATTGTACCTCATTAACTAGTTAAACACCATGACTGGTCAGTCCGTTGCCAAATGTCCTTTAAACTGCATAACACAACGGTCACACACAGAATGTAATTCACTGCGATACTTCTCAAGCTGAGAGATCAAACGGCACAGTAAAAAATTCTATTTGGATACGCACACACATGTTCAAATACACATCCAAGCATTAAAAAAATTGTTATTTATTTATTCTGAGCAACTGTCTCAGCAACGCACACACACCAAAGATTAAACAAGAAAGGCAGACAGGACCTTATTTAGTTCTCTACAGATAACACCTCATACTTCACACACACAATGTCCATCAGCATTCAGAGTTTTATACTCTACAGATTTCCTATCTCCTTTTAACCTCTAAACACCATATTGCATGAACTTCCATTTGCTTTACTTTAATAATCACCCCAACTCTTTTATTAATCAGTATTACTCACAAACAATACATATACATATACAATAATCACTTTATTATAATAGTTGCTCATACACGCACACACACACCACCCTCATTAACTTCTCTACTTGAATATGTCCTTTTTGGGAATTGTATTATTCAGGGGAGTGTTTGTCTCACTGTGGGGTATCTCTCAGTGTTTAAGGTATTTTTATTCATTTAGTATTAAGGGTGTTTTGACTCCGGTGTTAGGTCCTCTTTAGAGGCTCATAAGGTTATTTGGCCATACATAAAATATTTTCCCAAAAAGGCTCATTGTTTTTTATCTTTCTCTTTTGTCATTAACAGAACAAAAAGTCTTCCTGAGGGAAGCTCATAGATTTTTAGCAGATTTTAGTCCCCTTACGCTCAGGCTCATTGTTTTATTCTTAATAGAAGACAAATATTTCCCTTGTATTACTAGAAACTAACCCTTGTTTTTAACCATAAACTATATATGTATTATTTCAATAAATATATATTCATATATAACGTATCTCACACGCACACAAAAAATCAGACACAGAGCGGGATGGGAGGGGGTCCCTCCCACAGCTAAACGCACACGCGCAAACACAGACACACACACACACACACACACACACACACACACACACACACACACACACACACTTAGTTCCGCGTGCACAGAGAGGAAGAGACTCCCCCTTTTTTTTTTTTTTTTTTTTTTTTTTTTTAAAACGCACACACTTTTTCCTCAAACACACACACACACACACACACACACACACACACACACACAAATCTCTCTTTAATCAAAAAACTCGCAATAAATACATACACAACATTTAAATGTCACATACACTATAGTCGACTCAGTCATACAAACATATAGCATGCTATTTTGCCGCACCTTTTTCCTATTTATTTTCTCTTTATTATTTTCCTTCCTTTATTCAATTTATGCTACCTCTTTGATATGCAGAAATTCAAATGACAGCTGCATCATCACATAGCTCGTCAGCTAATCTGTCAGAGTGGGAACTTCAATTGAATTTTAATTCTGCATCATCCAGTTTGTTAAAACTGACCTGAAAGTCACTTAGTGAACTTTCAGGTTTTTGTGGCCCACCTAAGATCGCCTTTCTCAAAGGGCTTTCATCCAAATCTTGCGGCTTCTTCTTTAAACCTTATTCTTACCTTTCCCTTTTTATTTCAACCTTTATATTCCTGTTTTCCTTTATTTCCTTAACTTTTTTACCATATTCAACTGTTTCTCAAAAGCAATCACCTTTATGCTTTTTACTTCAGCTTCAACTCTTATTTTCTTCACTTCTCTCTTTATTCCTGTTCCTTTTATCTCTTAAACTTTTTACTTCACTTCTTTTCTATTGTAATTCAACGTTTAATTTTTCTTAAACCATTATTACAGTGAAATCCCCCCTTTTGCGCTGCCCAGCAGTGCAAAAAAAAAATTTAGAACGGAGAACCTCCCAGAAACAGCCACAACACACACACAAAACCCACACACACACACAGGCCCTTTAAACGGTGCGACCCAGCCACAGAAAAACAGAACCACCCAGGGGGCGAAAACTCACCGTTTCAGCCCGCTGGACAGACAGGGGAGCAGACGATGGAGCAGATCCGTGAAGCTGAAGGCCACAACACGCCCAGGATTCGTGACGCCAGGAAATGATGTATATTTCGGGTTGTGCAGGAGTGTAGCTGTTGCTTGGGAGAAATCTCTGTCGACACCGTCTTTCATGCAAACCAGGTTTATTCACAGAAGGTACAGCATCTTGATACGAGCATCCAGGATTTGCTCGGAGGGGTTCAGAACCAAACGAACCGTCCTCCCGATCTAACATCCTGTCTCATTTATAAATATCTGAGCCGCTGCTATTGACCGCATCTCAAAACATGCAAGATGTAAGTGAGCTCATTTCTCCAGAATGTTTAACATATGGAACATCACCATATATGGACAGTTGCTATTGTCCGCATCACAAAACATGCAAGATGTACAGTCAGCTCGGTGGGGGGGGGGGGGGGGGGGGTGTTCAGAACTTGCACGTACACCCTTCAACATAAACATTTGGCCCAGACTCTGCTATAAACTCTATGGTCTTTCAACATCACCTTGTAGGGATAAGATCTGGCCTGCATTCCCGCAATACAGAATAAAGTCGAATAAAGGTACTACATATTTTTAGATATTACATATTTCAGATACTGCAATGCAGTCCAGTGCAAAGTGGCTTAACCCTCGGGAGTCTGAGGGTGTTTTGAGCCCCTTGAGAGATTTTGACATGCTCTTACATTTCTTTTTAGTTGCTTTTAAAATATATTATTGACAAAAGACTTATTACACTGTATTCAGCACAAACTGGGCTACCATAATATGTAAACAACTTATATGTGTTTGTATTTTTGACAAAATAAGGTTTATGCGAGGCCACAAAACCTATAGTGAACATGTTTTCACAAGACTTTTTGAGAACAGATCTTCTAATGTAGGTATTTTTTTTAATCATGTGAAAATCATCCTGCCTGCTCATTCACATTAAACAACAATACATTGATTTAAAATTGAAAAGACACTTTGTACTTTGAAAGGTCATATGCGAAGAGGAGTCGACATGCTGTGACTGACAGCTTTGTAGACAATGGGTCACATAATGAGCTGTCGATTACATAATGAGCTGTGGATCACTGAGCCAGGATCTGAGTGAGAAGTACAGTACTACAAGAAAGAATGTTTCCTTTGTGGTTTATTTAAAATACACATTAGCAAGGACAGCATTAAAAAGGGAATTGTGTAACAATAAAACAATACAGTACAGTATGGATATATAAAAAAACATATACAAATGTGTAACAAAAACAATAACACAATACACTAGAGTAGGGTTCATCAAATCCTAGACTGTAGGGCTACAATACTATGCATTAAATAAATTATATATATATATAAATAAATAAAAAAAATTGCAACAATAACAGTAACACATACCACTACAGTTAAAAAAAATGTAAGTAAAAAATTGCATCAAAAATCCCTGTGCCACTCTTGAAAGCTTTTTCGGCGGAAAATCTGTGCTTCTACTTGGTTTCACATGATTTATATTCATTGGAAACATATGTTTTTTATGTCACCGACTACATACTTTAAGCTGTCTAAAGATATATTTTTTTATTTCCGTGTGTCAGATATTGGCCGAGTTTCAGTGCTTTTTGATGATCACGCAGACAAAGGCGACAGACGGCGCACCCTGATTATTCATTTATTATTATCATTATTCATTAAAAAAAATAATACAACGTTTTGATTATATAGTGAGCTTACACAAACGAAAGTAGACCATTTACAGATTTAAATGATGTATTACTTTGACATGTTTGATCAAATATGACAGAGCAGTTTAAGCTCATTTCGCTGGCATCGGAAAAAAAAGCTTGTTTGGGCGCCGGCGGCAAATCAGACTCCGTCTGATCCAGTGCGGCAGGGGAGTAGATATAGAACTGTGAGACTGCAATGCAGACCACAAAGCAAACTGTAACCTTACAGGACGACCGTGTCTCGATGAAAATATAATTGAGTCTTCTCTATAGCATTGAAGTTTGCCACAAAGGATAGGACGACGATTCCAATCACGATGTTTTGCTGGTTCAGTTGTCCATAGAACATAGCCACAGAAGGTGATGGTGTAGTACGTTACAAAGGTGCTTTGCATGACGAATTCCGTGAAGAGAAAACTGTGAGTTCTCCGAGCAACCAGCGAGCGGGCAGGAGCTACAAACGATTGGGCAAGGGTAATAGACCTACGCACATGAAAGATACGGGTGATCAGCTGAAGTCCTGCAGGAAGATCATAGACAGAGTTCTGGATGGAATCTAGCCACATTCCATCTTGGCAGAACATGTCGGCATGGTGCAGAATGTCGATCACCGGTCTGAACGGATCCTCATCAGTTTCCCAAACGAATTCGTCCTTTTCTGGAGGAAACCTGAACCATTTACGGTATTTCATGTACGGACAGATACGCTGCCCCAGGCAACACAGGCAATGACTGAGAAAAAGAAAGATAATACAAGCATTGCAGAGTTCTCTGAAGTTGTTAAAGTTGAAGCGATACCCCTCAGCACATGCTTCGATCTGCGCACACATGCGTTGATGCAGACGCCTCCTTTGTTCACCAGCTGCCATGTTCCTGCACACAGCATAAAATACACACAACAACATGATTTATATACGATATTATCAAAGGATCAGAATTGAAGCGTAGAAAGGGTTTAGTGCTTTTAGTTATAAGGAAACGTTTGTTACAGTCATTTTTTCTCATTGACTAGGGCCATAATCCCTCCATCCAAATTCACATAGATGTTTTGATCCATATCTGTGGAGATGTTTTCTGTAGAAGACTCTTCACCTGTAATTTTATACACTGGGAGCTGTACGTATTGTCTAAACAATGACAAGGAATTCCACAACAGATAAAACATGCCACGCTGCAAGGATTATTAAAATTGTAGTCCCAGTCTGACCCTATTCTACTCTATTTATTAGTATATTATGTTAATTATACCTGGAGTAAACAGGTTACATGAGTTTTATTAAAATATGGGCTAAATAGGTTAAATTAAGCTACTTAATTGTCTTAATAGATTTTATACTAATTATTAGGTCAATTTGATGGATTAATATAAAAAGCTAAACTATAAAAGCTAATCTTAGCTAGCCGGCTAGTTACCCATGCTAATGTCACTAAATAATTACTTTTTACTTTTCGAGTCTTCTACTAAATTGTCAGGAATCCCCCTGCCACGCCCCCTTTGGTGCTTCGGGGAACGCCCTGCTCCTTCTCTCATCTGCCCCGCCCACATGGAGCTCCTCGCATCGGGCTTCATTGAGAACACCTGAGGCATATTGACTCACTCATCACACCGCCGATATAAACCCCACATTCACCCACACTCCGGGTCCTTTACTCACATAATTATTTAGAAGACTTACCAGGTACCTGTATGAAGAAATGTTTAATAGAAGTTGTAAATGTTCTTAGATGCTGCTAATCGCTGCTGCTTCTTGCTGCTGTTTGTTTGTTTGGCGGTTGTCAAGGAGATACTAGAATTTTTATGAAGATTCTGTACGCATCACTCTGGTAGGAGCTTAAACCAAAAATTCAGCCTTAAAGAAAATATAACTGTTTTATCCTGCTCCTTTTGCCACATCTCATCTCTGAGACTTTTCAGATGTTGCTACACTGAAAACTAAATACAGATCTCAGCTCAATATTGAACATGACTTGAGAGTGACAGTATCAAGTCTACAACCCCGTTTTGAAAAGATTTATGAAATGAATTTGCTCTATTTTGCACAGACTGCAAAGTGACAGAAAGTCCAAGAGATAACACAACTACACCTTTATTTTCTCTATTTTTGTTTTTGATGCTAATGTTCATTTAGAATTGGATAGTTCAATAAATTAGACATTTTTTAACTTGAAGAATTTCATTATCCTTTTTTGAGGTGACGGAGGACAGGTGGGTTTAAAAATCCACCCCTCTAAAGTGGTAAATGGCAGAAAAAGATTGAGAATCACTGCATTAAAACACAAACAGAAGTCACATTAGTACAGAATGGAGCATAAAGCACGTCCTGATAGTGCCGCTAGAGGGCAGTGTGAGACTGAGAGTTAAGGATGTGAGCTGTGTGAAGCTGGAGATCAATAGTCTGTTAAAGGGTGGGAAGAGGGGAAAAGAAGGGGAAGAAGGGAATAGAGGAAAAAGAGAAAGGAAATGGATAGACGATGGACATTTGTTATGGTTTTTGGCAGATCGATGTATATAAATCCCCCAATAGTGCACAAAACTACTGATGATGTGAATGAAAATACATCACTTGTAACTCATGTTAATTTATATCTGTATGATTTGACTAATTTTTCCCAATAAAGGGGCATAAAATGGATGTTTATTTTTTTTTTTTAATGTACTAATTTAACCTTTAACATTTTTAACACAAGTTTATTATATAGGACTTTTGGATTTGTTTATTTATATTCCACAACAATAATAATAATAATAATAATAATGATGATGATAATGGGTTCAGCAGGTTCACAGAATAATTCACAAGTCACTGTTTTATGAACGATAAAACATTTTATTTTTAATTACTGAAAATGCTACAAAAATGTCAAATGATAAATTATAATAGATGCAAACACACAAAATACAAATATTACAAAACTATGTATATATTAATAAAGGTTATTTAACAATAGATATAATCAAGTACAATGATAAAAGTCCCTAATTGGGTTTAAAACAACAAACTAATCATAAATAACTATAGATTATAATAGTAGTAAATCCACAAAAATAAACAGTAAAATGAGTCGCTCAAAACGCCAGCAAGAAATTATTCAAGGAGCAGAACTGGAAGAAACAGCAGGACCGGATGCAGATGCAGGACCGGATGCAGATGCAGGACCGGATGCAGATGCAGGACCGGATGCAGATGCAGGACCGGATGCAGATGCAGGACCGGATGCAGATGCAGGACCGGATGCAGATGCAGGACCGGATGCAGATGCAGGACCGGATGCAGATGAAGGACTGGCTGAAGGAGATGGACTTTGACTACCAGGCTGTAAAGACACATATTGTATATTATGAACTTAAACATAATGATGATAATGACATATAAAGGGCTGTATAATGGTGGGGCTGGAGGTAGGGGGCGCTACAGCAGTAGGAGTGGAGTAAAGCAGGTGGAACACTTGCAGCAGGTGGAACACTTACGACCTGGTAAAAGAACAATAAAGAGTGTGGAACACAGGTTTTATTTACCTTTAAGTCCTGGTATTTTTTACAGATCTAAATAAGAAGAAACATTGAAAATCTAACATTCACACATTATGTTTAATCTACAATCATCTCTGTACACTAGTGAGAGTCTGAGGGCAGAAGTGATATGAAGATCTATAAATATATTGAGCAAAAACCAAAGTCTTTTACAATGATCTCAGTGCTTCCACTATTTGATCACTGGATGAGAAATGGGAATAGATAAAGCAGATATTGTTCTATATGATTAGGGATGTAAACTGTAGCAGCGGTGCGCGAGTGGAGGCGGAGCCGGACGGCACGAGCGGTAAGAAACACCTGCAGCTGATGAGACTAATCAGTGCTCTGTTTCAGTCTGGTGACACAAAAAAAAAAGAGGGACACCAAGCAGAGAGACGAGCGGAAGGTCGTTGAAGGGGAAATAAGTGCAGACGGGCGCCGGTGGAAGCCGCGTCGGCCGGAAAGTGAACTCGTGTGGACGCAAAGAAAAGTTGTGCCGGTGCGTGAGGAAACTCTGGCGGGCGCAAAAGATAGAAGCGTGAGGGAGGGACCACCGGCGAACGTCAAGAAGAAAAGGTGTCCCGAACCGTGAGTGTGTGGGTGAACCCTGGTGTGAGCACTGGAAAGGAAAACGCCAGGGTGAAAACGAAAGAAAATAAAGAAGCTCCGCTTGGTGAACTTTTGCCTGTCTGTCTTTCTTCCAGTGCAGTTTGTTACATAAACATCACTTTATTGAGATTTTGTAAATAAAAATAAATATTGCAACAATTATTTCTGCATCCCACAGCAGAGGACATTTAAAGCACATGAGTGTGGTCACAAATATAGTTGTGCAGGTCCACAGTGACGTGACATGAAAGAGATGATCACCTGAAAGTCTGAAATGAACACTTTAGGAGGGTGGAATTCACAAAGACGTTTCTGTGGTCCACTGGAACGTTTCGACTGGCCGTGGAACTGCACTGGACATTTCTTACTCTGTACAAATAAAGACCTTTAGGTTATGGTACCGGTGTTTAATCATGTTCTCATACACATTTTAACAGCACAAACCTTATAAAACAGATCGAACCATTTCTTCTGACGGGGAGCAGGTGTGTTTCCAGCTTCAGAGCCAAATCCCAGTGCTGCCAAACCGCCACAGACGAGACGTCCACTCATCGTCAACTACCCCCGCGGACGAGACGTCCACTCATCATCTACCGCCACAGACGAGACGTCCACTCATCATCCTCTACCGCCACAGACGAGACGTCCACTCATCGTTCCTCTACCGCCGCAGACGAGACGTCCACTCATCGTTCCTCTACCGCCGCAGACGAGACGTCCACTCATCGTTCCTCTACCGCCGCAGACGAGACGTCCACTCATCGTTCCTCTACCGCCGCAGACGAGACGTCCACTCATCGTTCCTCTACCGCCGCAGACGAGACGTCCACTCATCGTTCCTCTACCGCCGCAGACGAGACGTCCACTCATCGTTCCTCTACCGCCGCGGACGAGACGTCCACTCATCGTTCCTCTACCGCCGCAGACGAGACGTCCACTCATCGTTCCTCTACCGCATCGTTCCTCTACCGCCGCAGACGAGACGTCCACTCATCGTTCCTCTACCGCCGCAGACGAGACGTCCACTCATCGTTCCTCTACCGCCGCAGACGAGACGTCCACTCATCGTTCCTCTACCGCCGCAGACGAGACGTCCACTCATCGTTCCTCTACCGCCGCAGACGAGACGTCCACTCATCGTCCTCTACCGCC
>NC_139574.1:38882534-39132534 GCF_946808225.1 Silurus aristotelis
GGTCTCCTCTGTGAGTCACTACTCTGCACACTGCCTTTTCTCCTTCCCTTCTTTGGAAGCGGTTTATAAACCCAATCTACATGATAGAAAAGAAGAATTTAAAGAGTAAGAAGCAACATAAAAACAATAAAAGTGTCAGAATTGATGCGTTTGTTTTGTTATTTTGCCATTTGTCTATAAAGAAAGTTCACCTACCAGGAAACAACTGTTCATGTTCCTGTTTAAGCCTCCATGATTCAGTGTAGTAGGGTTTCTTCTGTTCTTCACTCAGTTTGTTCCACTGGATCCCAAGCTGCATGCTGATCTCTGCAGAGCTGCTATTTGGATTGGCCTTGGAAAAGATGGGCCTCTGTTTCCTCGCCCAAACCATGTAGGCATTCATTGGCCTTCTGATGTTGCCTTTTTTATCTCTGCACTTGGCAATGTTAAATTTATCTACAAAATAAAATCTGTTACCCGTCTTATTATCTGTCATTATTTCTCCTTCTTTCTTCTGAAAGTCGCTCTTTCTGGCTGAAAAATCTTTTTTGGTGTCTTGGAGAGCGGATTGTTCAAAACATTGACGCTTATCACTAAAAACAATTAAAAACATTTCAGATGTTTGTTTGCGCTTCATTGCTGTGGTCAGTAAATGTTTGTGTTGAACTGCAGCACAACAAAGTTGTCATGACAATAAAAGCAAGTCCAGGGCGCTATCAGAGATACCGACGTCACAAAAGAGGCGGGGCTTCAATGATTCAAATGCAGACGCCGAAGCTGAAAACGGGTGGTGTTAAGACAAGCGAAGTGGTGTGTGATTGTAAACCCTACACTAGTTCCTGTAGCGCTCCTGTGTTTAGACACAGTAGGGTATTAAAATATTTATAATTATATTATTTAATAGAAAACACGTGTTTGCAGTTTGGAATGTGATTTTGATAAAAAATTTGTGGGGTTTAATTTGAGGTGTAATTAGTTTGTACTGCATGTGGTGACCTGTTGTTGTGTTATACTTAAAGTGACCATTAGGGGGAGTAGAAGTGCATTGAAAATAAAGAATGTGAGAACACGTGATTAGCGCGTGTCAGATGTGTGTTATGAGCTATTAGAAAAGATATCATTCATTCATGCTACCTGGCCTCGCTTCCTTCTGTTTCCTGACAACACTGCACTTTTAACAAAACTTTATTTAATTTCCCTTAGATTATTCATTATACTTACCTTCTCTGAACACAAACAGATGTTTTACTTAAACACATGGTAGTATTTATAGTCTCTTGTCATTCTTCAATCATAATTATCGACTTAAGATGTTTGTAAGTAAGAAATTATCATAAGAATAAAATAATCTGGTAAATTAATCACAAGGTAAATTAACTTTAATACATATTTTTTATTGAATACAATCAAGTCCAAAAATGTATTTAAAAAAGAAAAAACATTAATGAAAAATGTGATTGATTTTGATCTGCTGCCAGTCTTTTTACAAGCACTTAGTGTTTTCTCAACTGGTCCACGACTACACCATAATATGTATGGGATTTTTATATCGGTATTAAAATAAGAAACTAAACTCCTATAAAATCATCTCAGCAGTATTAAAATCAAGATTTGGTGATTTCTGTAAAAAGTCTGGTGTGGAATGGACGTCTCTGTTCACCTGTGTACAGCAGCACATGGGGAGGACAACAAATAATGACAAGAAACAAAAAAGTGACAAACTTCATTTAGATTTGACTTTTCCTTCATCACCCTTATAGCTGACATGCCATCATTATACACACACAATGAATGTAACACTGATATGAGGTGATCCATGAAAAAAAAAAAAACTTTCTTTTAGTCAGTTCTATAAATGTTAGTTTTAAGACTAACGAGGCATAAAAACAATTTAAATGTTTACACGTGAGATTCGTAACACCACTTCCACAAATACAAAGTGCCCTAGTGTAACATTTGATCAGTTCACAGCAAAAACAACTTTCTCCTTTCTGCTAAATCTTAATATTCAAATCCTTGTTTGGTCAATTATTCCCTGGTTCTCCTACAGCTGATGTTCTACTGTATACACAACACATCATCTACAGGAATCTTTGATATCCCCAGACCTGAGGTGAGACACTGAACAGGAACGAGTGAGATGAGACTTTAAACTGTTGCTCAGAGACGAGACCATAACATCTTCTCTTCATCTTCTTCCTCTTGATCTCATCTTTTTCCTTCTCCTCCTGATCCCCTGGTGTTGGACAGAAATCCCTCTGTAACCTATAACATAAAGCTGTTCAAACACTATGTGCTCTATATCTCTATGTGAGGCTCATGACTGGTAGGAGACGAGCTGCTTGGAGGAGACCGAGTCCTCACAGGGGACGAGCTGCTTGGAGGAGACCGAGTCCTCACAGGGGACGAGCTGCTTGGAGGAGACCGAGTCCTCACAGGGGACGAGACTGATGCTGTATCCTGTCTCCGTCTTCCTGTGTCTGAAGAGACAAACACACAGTGAGACGCGTCTCGTAAAAGGAATCTATAATCAATATTACCTTCACCACCAGCTTGTGTGTTTAAACCTGAATAAATCCTCTATTAAACCATTAAAAACATTTTAACAAGTTATCACAATTTATATTTGAGTAAATATTTGAACACTTTGTCTTTTCCTAACACTGTTTATCAGTTCATTTCTGCTGAACTGAACCCATTTTTCTTTCCTCTCAGTTTAACAGCAGTTACTGAAGCACACAGAGGAACAACTCAGTCATACACTACACAGATTTTTAGTGAACTATAAGTAAAATTATGTACTAATGTAACTTATGTTATCTTATTAAATATAGTTTTATTCATCTTTTAGTCAAAAAGTAGAGGTTTCTAATAAAATAAACACAAAAGCAGCGCTAGCAAACCCGGCTAGCATGAGGCTAATGATGATGTCTCCTACACCATTAGCCGAAAGGTCCATTTCTGCTCACTGCAACATTTATGGAAATATTATCACTCTTTATCATCATTCTTTATTTATTTTAGACAAATGTATCCACTTTTTCCTGCAAGTCTGTGATCTTTATGCTAATGATCAGGAGTGAACACAAAATGAGGAACATCGCTTTTCCCCTCTTCACTCCGGTACCGATGGTTAATAATAATTATAATTATAATAAATGATAAATTCTGTGTTTTAAAGAGAATAAAATCCATAAAGCTCAGAAACTCACCGTTCCAGGGGTCATACAGTTCGCTTCATCCCGGCAGAGGGTCTTCATCCTCCACCTCTCGGAGCTACAGGAGGAAAATCCAAGTGATGCTGAGGAAAGAAAAGTCCAAACAAATAATATCAAATATATAATATAAAATATCTCATATAATACAAATCAAAAGTAATATTTCAGAGTTGAATCCCAGTGGAAACGCAACTGATCCGAAGCTGCTGCTTTTCAGCTGATACACAGTGTGTGGTCAAAAGTATTTGGACACTTGTCTTTTCCAGCCAGATGTGGTTCATAAATTCACATATTTCACATGCACTTTAATGCACCATACAGCTAATTAACATGCAAACTGTGAAAACACTTCATAGAAACAGAATGTAGACTCATGGGATTTAAATACCCGCTACAGAGGGTAGCAGGAGCTTTTCTGTAGCTATTATTGCTTTTATGTTCATGGCACAGGACCAAATATCAGTTTATTTTATCTTTCCATAATGAGCTGGAAAGAAAACATAAATGCTGCGGTGCCAATGAAAGATTAAGGAGAGAAAGAGTCTCCAGGGACCGTGATGATTTCTTGGCCTGGATGATGACTGGCTAATAAGCTGATTTAGATTCCTACAGCTGTGCTCCTGGATCTATGTGCTGAATTGGGTCCAGTACTACAGAGGGAAACACACCAGAACCATGCCATCCCCGTCCAAATACAGGTCCTCACCACTCTGGGGTTAATGAGAACAGGTTGTTTCTAGTAAGAAATGGCAGACAGGGAAATATTTTATATAAATATTATATAAATATTATATATAATCAACTTTTTTACAAAGACCTTATTTAAATATAATATAATTCTATTAAATCTCATGCTATAGGTCTGGTATCTGCCCCTGAGTGCCATAATGCCTGTCATTTTGGATGTTATTATTAAGGTGGGTAGTCGATACATAAGGTTTCCCTTCACTGTGGCACACTGACCTGCTTCAGCACATGATTCCTTTATCCTGACACATAGCAGTGTAGGGAACAGACTACAGGCAGCTGCAGGACGTGATGACTGGCTTCTTGGTGAATTTAACAACATGTAGAAATTGTAAACATTGTCCTGATGTAGTCTATAATATGACAGGTGACAGAGGCTTCACCCCTCAGATGCTCCTCACCTCCTTAAATGCAGATGTGGAGCTCTGGATGTCTCAACTGGCAGATTTCTATACCACCCGGAAAAAGTGTGTAAGATTATCAGGGTGTGTGGTGTTTTGCACAATGTGGCACTGAGGACCAGTTTCCCTCTCCCTCCTGACCTTCCTCCCCCTCAGCATTATGACCCCGAGCCACAGCCCCCTGCCCCACAAGAGGGATATCAACAAGATGCAAGAATCCATGAGGAGGTCATACGGCGTTTGAAAGGAACTTTTGTAACATTTTCCCAAAAGTTTATCATGTGGACTTTAATTATTTAGTTTAAAAGCTTCCTCCAGTTGAGAAACACTGATTTAGAATCAGGATTTAAATGATGTCGAACACTTCAATAAACAGATTACACTAAATAGATTTCATATTTTAGATTTTTATTGATTTTATTAATTATTATTGGACATGGAGAGGTTTAGCTTTCAGTTCCTGTCCTTGATGTCCAGACTCACTTGCCTTTTTTTCTCTCTTTTTTCTTTTTTTTTACTGGAATGGGCGATAGCCGTCTGATCCAGTGCGGCAGGGGAGCAGATATAGAACTGTGAGACTTCAGTGCAGACCACACCTCATCGTGAAACCTCAAACCAGCACCGTGACGTCTCGATGAGAATACCATTGAGTCTGTCCTGATTGTGTGACATTTGCGACAAAGGATAGGACGACAATTCCAATCACGATGTTTTGCTGGTTCAGTTGTCCATAGAACATAGCCACAGAAGGTGATGGTGTAGTACGTTACAAAGGTGCTTTGCATGACGAAGTCCGTGAAGAGAAAACTGTGAGTGCTCGGAGCACCCAGCGAGCGGGCAGGAACTCCAAACGATTGGGCAAGGGTAATAACCCTACGCACATGAAAGATACGGGTGATCAGCTGAAGTCCTGCAGGAAGATCATAGACAGAGTTCTGGATGGAATCTAGCCACATTCCATCTGGAGAGAACATGTCAGCGTGGAGCAAAATGTCGATCACCGGTCTGAACCGGTCCGCATCAGTTTCCCAAACAAATTCGTCCTTTTCTGGAGGAAACCTGAACCATTTACGGGGTAAATGATGGCACCGTTTACCTAAAGGACAGGTGGGCTGCTCCAGGCACCACAGGCGGTGCTTTAGAAGAACAAGGAAAAAACAAGCATCGCAGGGAGCTCTAAAGGTGTCAAAGTTGAAGCGATAGCCCTCAGCACATGCTTCGATGTGCGCACACGTGCCTTGATGCAGACGCATACCTTGCAGAAGCCTCCTTTGTTCACCAGCTGCCATGTTCCTGCACACAGCATAAAATACACACAACAACAACATGATTGATATACGATATTATCAAAGAATCAGAATTGAAGCGTAGAAAGGGTTTAGTGCTTTTAGTTATAAGGAAACGTTTGTTACAGTCATTTTTTCTCATCGACTAGGGCCATAATCCCTCCATCCAAATCCACATAGATGTTTTGATCCATATCTGTGGAGATGTTTTCTGTAGAAGACTCTTCACCTGTAATTTTATACACTGGGAGCTGTACGTATTGTCTAAACAATGGCAAGGAATTCCACAACAGATAAAACATGCCACGCTGCAGGGATTATTACAATTGTAGTCCCAGTCTGACCCTATTCTACTCTATTTATTAGTATATTATGTTAATTATACTTGGAGTAAACAGGTTACATGAGTTTGATTAAAATGTGGGCTAAATAGGTTAAATTAAGCTACTTTATTGTATCTAATAAGATCTATACTAATTATTAGGTCAATTTGTTGGATTAATTTAAAAAGCTAAACTATAAAAGCTAAGCTTAGCTAGCCGGCTAGTTACCCATGCTAATGTCACTAAATAATGACTTTGTACTTTTCGAGTCTTCTACTAAATAATGTACAATATTCTGCTATAATTATGTAGATGACTTACCAGGTACCTGTATAAAGAAATATTCAATAGAAGAGAGGTTGTAATTTTTCTTAGTTGCTGCTAATCGCTGCTGCTTCTTGCTGCTGTTTGTTTGTTTGGTGGTTGTCAATTTTAGTGTCTCTTTACTTACAATTGATAAATTCA
This sequence comes from Silurus aristotelis, assembly GCF_946808225.1. Classification (NCBI taxonomy): domain Eukaryota; kingdom Metazoa; phylum Chordata; class Actinopteri; order Siluriformes; family Siluridae; genus Silurus; species Silurus aristotelis. Next base: position 38,888,954 of record NC_139574.1, read on the forward strand.
CAAATGAGAAAAAAAAGCACGCTCTGGTTTATATAGACGTGTCACACTGTGACATCACACCTAGATGCCCCGCCCTCTGCCTGTGACATCATCATGTCACTCACTTTCTTTCTCTCTCTCTCTCTTTGTCTCTCTCTCTCTCTCTCACACACACACACACACACACACACACACTCACTCTGCGCATGTACAGATTACAGAGGGAAGATTACACACAATCCGGAAGTTGACCTGAGTGACTATATGAATGTTGTAGAATCATAAAAGACCAGATGAAGCTGACTGAGGTGAACCCCTGAAACTAACCCAGGAACAGAGTAGAAACATTCTGACCACCTGCTGGTTTCTTTTTGAGAGACTGCTGAAAGGAAATTTCTTGAACTATCTATGGATTCAGTCTCGGTCGATCTCATTGTTTTGACTAGAAGCGACCGAACTGAACTCTTGAACCGAGTCACTTGAACTGAATCTAAGGAGTCGAAATCATCGAAAAGAATCTTTTCGAACTGAATTGACCAAACTGAATGGACTAAATTATTAAAATGAATCTATTAAATAGTTCTTTCTGATGTTTTTCTACTAAATGCGGTTGTCAAAAGTTATACTTGAACTATGATGTTATGAGGCTGCATTGGAACTAAACTTTATAGTATTGTGTGCATCAGATGAACCCATGAAGAACTCATGTATTGTAAACTGATTTAATCTCTGTGTTATTGTGATTTAATATTTAAACTGATGCTGTGAATACTGTATAATACCTGTTTATTTTATTACTTTAACTTCTGTTCATGTAAAATTGGGTTTAAACAGAACCTTAATTTTATTATCATTTACTTTTGTCCCGTTTACCAACATTTTATCATGTGGATTTTAATTCTTAGTTAAATTTAAATGATGTCCAATAATAATTTAATAATAGAAACAAAACACACACTATATTTAAGATATTTATTTATTTTGAAGGAATAAAAAATATTTAGTTACAATAATCACTGATATTTTTGTACTTTATTATATGTAGGACATGTCCAGCTTGATCTCCTCTTTTTCTTTCTCTGGTTTTCTTTCTCTAGTGCTGAAGTCATATTGCTGAACAGCTGTACAGCTTCCTCCAGTCACTCTCGGGTTTCCATCCTCATTTCTCTTCCCTCACCTAAGAATCTTTGTTTCCTCAGAGATTTTCTAGGATGCAAAAAAAATAAATATCTCAGCCATCAGGATCCCAATCCAGAATAAAGAGGAAAGAAGAAGAGGGGAAACATATAAAAGATAAAGGCGTGTATGCAGCTCTATCACTCATCTCTTTATAAGGATAGTAAACGCTAATGCATTGAATGAAACAGGATAATAACTGTATATCACTTAGATTATGCCATGACGCTACTGTTTTTCTAATGTTCAAATACCAGTCTTATGCTCATTGTGTTTTTCAGAATCAGAATCAGAAAGTAATCCCGATTTGTCCAGATGTTGCAGGATAAAGTGCAGTCCCATGTTCATCGCTACAGTAATTCCAAAATCGCCTCTGAACCTTTCAGGAAGAAATATTGTGCATAAAATTGGCATTGGCGATTTAGTTTTTTGTAACCAATATTTCACTGTCAATTCCTTCTGTTCTCATAAGATTTAATCCCTGATAATACAGAGGACTCCAAACCAGATGAAGTCAAGTCAAGAGGCTTTAATTGTCATTTCTACTATACACAGTGGTACACAGTACACAGTAAAAACGAGACAACGTTCTTCCGGAACCCTGTTGCTACACTAAACAATAACATAAAGCTACAACACAACACAAGCTACATAAAGTGCATCGAGTGCAACCTGGTGCAAACAGTGCAGACAAAAAACAGTACAGACAGACAACACAAGACATGACACAAAACCAAGATAGCGCTGACCAGTAAACCTACCGTATACTTGGTTATACAGTACTGTGAACTGTAAAAACTATAAAAACTTTACCCGGGAGTGAATATAAGAACACAATGTAGTGCAAAAATACAGCAGCAGTCAAGATGTGCAGAAGACAGCATGTAAACAGTGTAGTATAATATAACAAAGTCGAAGGTGCAAAAAAAGCATGTAAACAATATAGTAGTCGAAGGTGCAAAAGACGGCATATAAACAGTAATACAGTGAAAGGTGCAAAAAAACAGCAGTTAAACAGTGTAGTACAGTCAAATATGAATAATAATAAATAAATGATGGTGCAATGAATTGAGATGAGTGATGAGTGTGTGCTAAGTGTTAAGTCCAAGTTGTACAGTTTGATGTATTAAGTAGCCTGATGGTTTGCAGGAAAATAGCTGTTGCACAGTCTTGTTGTGAGGGGCCGAATGCTTTGGAACCGTTTTCCTGATGGTAGGAGAGTGAAAAGTGTGTGTGACGGGTGTGTGTGGTCGTCCACAATGCTGTGTGCTTTGCGATGCAGTGTGTCGTGTAAATGTGCATAATAGAGGGGAGAGAGACTCCGATGATCTTCTCAGCCGTCCTCACTATCCTCTGTAGGGTCTTGCGGTCCGAGACGGTGCAGTTCCCAAACCAGGCAGTGATGTAGCTGCTCAGGATGCTCTCAATGGTCCCTCTGTAGAACGTGGTCAGGATCGGGGGAGGGAGATGGGCTTTCCTCAGCCTTCTCAGGAAGTAGAGACGCTGCTGGGCTTTCTTGATGATGGAGCTGGTGTTGAGTGACCAGGTGAGGTTGTCCGCCAGATGAACACCAAGGAATTTGGTGCTCTTGACGATCTCCACTGACGAACCATCAATAATCAGTGGAGATTGGTCGCTCTGTGCTCTCCTGAAGTCCACAACCATCTCTTCAAATCTGCCCTTCCCAAGTGATGTTATTGGAGTAAACATGAATAAACCTCTACCTTTTCCCAAATCATCCCCTTAATCCTTTTTTAAAGGAAAGAACAATATGTAGAAATAAAATCCACCCTCCTATAAAATCTACAGCTTTAAACCCAACTTGTAATCTCACTGAACTGAAGCATTGATTCACTTAAATCATAGTACATTTGTAATGTATTATTAGTGCAGTTGCAGCTAAATGTAGAGCTGCTACTAGATGAAAAGGATTAGAGGTGATGTAGGGCTTTTGTGTGTGTTTTCAGAAGAAGTCACTGTTCTATGTACAATAAAACATTTTATTTTTAATAACTGAAAATGCTACAAAAATGTCAAACGATAAAGTATAATTGATGCAAACACACAAAGGTACAAATACAAATACAAAACAATAGATACAAATAGCAGTAAATCCACAAAAGTAAAATCATAACACAACTATATAATATAAGCACAAATATTTATAAACAGTAAAATGATATCAAGTCTCTGAGTGGCTTAAAATACCGGAAATAAATAATTAGAGGAGCAGAACTGGAATAAACAGCAGGTGTGGCTGCGGATGAAGGACTGGATGCAGATGAAGGACTGGATGCAGATGAAGGACTGGATGCAGATGAAGGACTGGATGCAGATGAAGGACTGGATGCAGATAAAGGACCGGATACAGATGAAGGACCGGATACAGATGAAGGACCGGATGCAGATGAAGGATCGGATGCAGATGAAGGACCGGATGCAGATGAAGGACCGGATGCAGATGAAGGACCGGATACAGATGAAGGACCGGATACAGATGAAGTACTGAATGCAGATGAAGGACCGGATGCAGATGAAGGATCGGATGCAGATGAAGGACCGGATGCAGATGAAGGACCGGATACAGATGAAGGACCGGATGCAGATGAAGGATCGGATGCAGATGAAGGACCGGATGCAGATGAAGGACTGGATACAGATGAAGGACTGGATACAGATGAAGATCCCGATTTGTCCAGATGTTGCAGGATAAAGTGCAGTCCCATGTTCATCGAAGAAAGGAAGAAATATTGTGCATAAAATTGGCATTGGCGATTTAGTTTTTTGTAACCAATATTTCACTGTCAATTCCTTCTGTTCTCATAAGATTTAATCCCTGATAATACAGAGGACTCCTAACCAGATGAAGTCAAGTCAAGAGACTTTTATTGTCATTTCTACTATACACAGTGGTACACAGTACACAGTAAAAACGAGACAACGTTCCTCCGGAATCCTGGTGATACACTAAACAATAACATAAAGCTACAACACAACACAAGCTACATAAAGTGCATCGAGTGCAACCTGGTGCAAACAGTGCAGACAAAAAACAGTACAGACAGACAACACAAGACATGACACAAAACCAAGATAGCGCCGACCAGTGAACCTACTGTATACTGGTCGGCGCTATCTTTGTTTTGTGTCATGTCTTGTGTTAGAGACAATGCTGTTTGTTTTGCGGATGCAGCGTGTCGTGTAAATGTGCATAATAGATGGGAGAGAGACTCCGATGATCTTCTCAGCCGTCCTCACTATCCTCTGTAGGGTCTTGCGGTCAGAGACGGTGCAGTTCCCAAACCAGGCAGTGATGCAGCCGCTCAAGATGCTCTCAGTGGTAGTCCAAATGTTATGAAGTTAATTCTAAACTATAGGCCTCTTATAAAGATGAGCAGGGTGCATCCAGTTTAAATCATGCACTCATGAAAACACATCATCGGGTTGTCATTAAACTGAATCTGTTGTCAGAAGAGAAGAAGGCCGGCATTGCTCCAGTTATTGACGTAATTTTGTTGTATTTTGATCGAGACACATTCACTTTATAACACACCAATAAAAAAATGGTGAAGACTAACAAGAATTCTGAGAGATAAATAAGAAAACTCTTCACTAACTCTTCCTCTGGCCACAGAAAAGCCAACACATCCTTTTGCATCCTAAAACGAAGCCTGAAGTCTTCCAATGTTTGTAAATCGAATAATCTGTGTCCAGCGACTGTTCTAGACATCACCAGAACTAGAATTCTGACTGGTTCTGCTCTCGTGAATCCACTGTTGCTAATCATCAAAGCAGTTCTCTCTTAACCTGTGCACCAATTGGTCTGTTGACCTTAGAAGACTGCCTAAGTGAGAACTCAGGGCTGAATCAGGAGAGATCTCAATAAAAGATTATTTCTCTTTAGTAGGAAGGAGCCACATCCATAATGAAGATGAAACTCACTCACTGGAGTCACCTAATCCTCCTTATCCTCTGTGAACACATTATTTAAGAAGCCCCACATATGCAAGGAGAAGAGACTTGATTAGAGCATCCAGATCCACCTCATGCACATGCAGCCAACACGTAGTGGACACGAGCAAATCCCACTGCTAAATCCTGTTACATATATACCTGATAATGATGCTGATGGACATATTATTAAACAAGCACGGAGAAAAAAAATTCTGAAGCCTCTCGTTTTCTTGGAGAATGTAAAATAAATGCTGAGGAAGGTTTGCCTGAACAGATGAGATGAGATGTGAAAGAACGGTAAAGTGGCTTTGCTAACGTGTGTCTATTTCTCTTGTACCTGCGTCACTGCTGTATTTCAGTTTATTACAATTTCTTGGATAATCTTGGTATAATTCTGTGAAGTTAGCATGCTAAGCTAGCCCCGGTCCGTCTTCAGAGAGCATGGAGTCCCGCTGACCTTCACTCGCTTTATACACAGTTTACAGCCGTTTTTATCTTATTTATGACTGTAATATCGCTCTTCTCTCAGGAACAACAGAAAAGTTGTGAAGACATGATATTTTATCTGTTCTTTACCTCTGTAATGTGCGCATGCGCTGAGTGTGTCTGTGTGTGTGTGTGTGTGTGTGTGTGAGAGAGAGAGAGAGAGAGAGAGAGAGAGAGAGAGAGAACGCGTGCGAGAGAGAGAGAGACCGGGTGACGTCACAGACGGTGGGCGGGGCATCTCTGTGTGACGTCACAGTGGGTCAATGTCTATAAGTCAGAATGCGTCTGTGTTTCTCTAATTTCTAAGGTTTGTGCGTTTGAGTAAAGACACGTAAACATGGTGCTCTTCAGAAGGTTTAGAGAAATTTTTCAAACCAGAAGAAAGAAGAAATCTGGAGAAGCTGGAACACATGGAGAAAGTAGTAACAGACTTGGATGCATTTAATAATCTGATGATAGAGAAGTTAGCAAAAGAGAATGAAGAGAAAGCCATTCTGCTGCAGACGGTGCAAAAGCTGGAGGCTACTTTGTCTTCTGAGCGAAAGCAGTGGGAACAGGACATAAATGAGAGAAACTCCACACATCTCCAAAACATCACCGAGCTCCAGTCTTCCCTGAAGCTCTATGAGAAACAGAAGGAAACAGTAGAACGTGAGAGAGAGAGCTGGGTGAGAGAACAAAAGCGACTGCTGGAACGTGTTGCTCAGCTTGAGGCCACTTTGAAAAGAGAGAAAGAAAAGAAAGCCAAACTAGACACGGAGGAGAGAAACAATTTACAGCTCCAGACCATCAGAGAGCTTCAGGATTCTTTGAATCTCTTTGAGAAGGAGAACAATAATTTGATGAGAGACCGAGACGAATTGGAGACACGTCTTGCTCTTCGAGAGGCCACTTTGCTTTCTGAGCAAAATAAACACAGAAAAGAAAAAGAGAAGGCCAAACAAGACCTGGAGGAAATTACTTTCTCACACCTCCAAACCACCAGGAAGCTCCAGGATTTCCTCAACCACTGTGAGGAAGAGAAAAAGAGGGCAGAGCACAAGATAAATAATTTGATGAGAGAACGAGAGCGACTGGAGGAACATGTTGCTCAGCTGGAGGAAACTTTGGAGTTTGAGAGTGAATGGAAGAAGAAACAAAAGACCAAACGAGACATCACTCGCTTTATAACCAGATTCCCCAATAATTCATGAGGAACAGGAAATGGCAGCACTGGAGAGCAACAATCTGCAAAGCTCTGGACAGGTTTAGATTCAGCATGTGAGCACATGCCATACATATAATAAAGGACAAAACATCAATGTTTATTGTAATATTTAATAAAAACTTTATATTTTAATATTGTGTCTGTTTTGTGTCTTTTATTAAAGTGTTGGACTTCATTTAAATCGTAACTAAGAATTAAAATCCACATGATAAAATGTTGGAAAAATGTGACAAAAGTGAATGATAATAAAATAAATGTTTTGATTGAAATAATTTGAACATGAACAGAAGTTAAACTGAACAAAACTATCGATTGCTGCAAAAAGTTTAGTTCGAATGCAGCCTTATAACATCTACTGTTTAAATATAACTTCTGACCACCTCAGTTAGTTACAAAACATCAGAAATAAATATTTGGAATTCAAAACAACAATTTAATTCAATAGATTTATTTTAATAATTCAATCCATTCAGTCCTTCCCGTGGGCTCACCACCTGCAGGAGGGACCGTTAAGGGACGGTGCTGTGAGGATTGGGCAGCAGTCGGAGGCGGGGGCCTGCTTAGACTGCTGCCCCCGTAACCCGAATTACGGATAAGCGGGAGAAAATGAATAAGTGAATCCATTCAGTTTATTCAATTCATTTAAAAAAGATTTGGTTCGGTAATTTCGATTCCTTAGATTCAGTTCAAGTCACTGAGTCAGTTCACTGGTATTGATTCAATTGAGTCTGAATTGATTGATCCAAATAAATCTTATCATCTGCTGGTATCTACACACAAACACAATTCAGTTTAAATAACAATGCTTCTTATAAACCTGGTAGAAAAACGTGTACTTTGCCAGTTTTGAAGTAGAATTCCATAACATTACTTAAATTGTGTGAATTGTGTAACTCGAGTAATTCAAATACAAAAAAGCATCGAGGCAAATAACTTGGCTTAGTCTATTTAACTACACACAGAGCACCGTGTTTCCCCACGGACCATTCTTACTGATGCACCACCCGCTAAACTCTGAACAGGTAACACAGAAGACGCTGCAGAATGAAAAATGGAAGAACAGGAGGAGAAAACAGCGAGGGCTGAGGAGAAGATCCAGGCCAAAGAAAACGAAAAATGTTTCAAAAGTTTTTTATTAAAAGAAGAATGAAGCAGCTCTCCTATAGCTCTAAATCCACAAACATTTGGGGGATTTCTAACGCTTAGTTCAGGCAACTCTTAAAGGTTAATACTTTTCAACTACGTAAATCGTTTCACCAGCAGGTTTGAGTTCATCTACATCTCAAGCTTTAAATGCTGACTGAAATAGTTCAAGCAAAGTTCAAGCAAAGTAGTGAAAAACATGATGAAGTGTGCGAGTCAGAAGAAGTAGGTCTCACTGTGCATTTCATTCTCAGAGCCGGGCTCGGGTTCGTTCTTCGGCGGCTCGGCTTCCTGCGCTTCGATCTCATCTGCTGGTGTTTCTGCTGAAGCCAGATGCTCCACAATCACAGGAGACACACTGGAATTCTCGACTGTGGTTGAGACTGGCTCAAGGTCAAAGTCAGACTGCTGGAAAGCGAGCTCTGGCTTATCCTAACACACAAACACACCCAATTAATAATAAAACACCAGGATTACTGTGAATTTGTAGTGTAAATGTAGGTTTCACACATTCACCGAAGTGAACGACAGCATTTCTATCTTTATATATAGTTATTTAAAGAAATACTCCAGTGTTGGCACCTCAGTTTATATCTACAGTATTTGTAGTCCATGTGCAATAACTACAACCAAGAGCTAACATGCCTCCTAGTTTATTGAGACGAGCAGAAAACGTTACTCATCACTCGATTACAATGAAAGTCAAAGGGCAGTTGTGGGAAAAAGGAAGGATTATGTGAGATTTTTATACGGCATTACCAAAAGATAATATTGCATATTGAAGCTGAAGAGGTAGACTTTTCAGCGTCATCTAATGCAGCATATTTTACTGAATTACTCTCAAGCTGTTCATCTGTAGACAACAGAGACAGTAGCAATTAAATCACAGACTAGACGGGTAAAAAAAAATAAAAATAATAATAATTAAGATATTGGGACTTACCTGGTTTTAAGTCGGCAGGAGCAGGGCGTCCCTGAGCTCTGTCCCCATAATAGACACGCTCATTTTTCAAGTCAAGTTTATTTCTATAGCGCTTTTCACAACAGACATTGTCTCAAAGCAGCTTTACACAAATCAACAGTGAAGGTGAATGGTGTGCATTTATCCCTGATGAGCAAGCCGTGGCGACTGTGGCAAGGAAAAACTCCCTTAGATGTTATGAGGAAGAAACCTTGAGAGGAACCAGATTTAAAAGGGGAACCCATCCTCATTTGGGTGACATCAAGAGTTTGATCATAAATCTTTCAACAATACAGAACACTGGAGAGTGAGAACTAACATGATTACTGGAGTATAAGATTATAAGTTATGTTCTTTCTGCAGTCTTATACAGTCTATATGGTTAGTAGCTCCTGGTTTTATAAGCTCAGCATTTGTGATCATCACAGATCCAGCATCAGCTTCTCCATGCCAGAGCCTTTAAACACTCCAGGAGGTCCAATGTCAAACTCCACACATGTAGCGGGATCCAAATGGCACTGGTACGTCTCTAGATGGTTCGGGATGTTTGTGAGTTCTGCATCTACTTCTTTAAAGGTCCATAATCTTCACGAGGTGGGATGTGACTGGAGCTGGCCAAACCTCAGGGTGTCTCGGGACGGGGAGAGAAAGAGAAGCAGTGGAGAGGAATTAGCGTAGCTGCTGTTCATGATATTAACAGCACAAGTTGATAATGTGCATGTGATCAGATGTTCTGGAGCACGAAGTTATGATATGTGATGTGTGTTATGTGTAGGCTTTGCTAAAAAGATATGTTTTTAATCTGCACTTAAACTGGGAGAGTGTGTCTGAACCCCGAACACTGTCAGGAAGACTATTCCAGAGTTTAGGAGCTAAATGTGAAAATGCTCTACCACCTTTAGTGGACTTTGCTATTCTAGGAACTACTAGAAGCCCAGAGTTTTGAGATCTCAGGGAGCGTGATGGATTGTAACGTGTTAAAAGACTGGATAGATACATAGGAGCCAAACCATTTAGTGCTTTATAAGTGAGAAGTAGTAGTTTGTAGTCTATTCGAAACTTAACAGGAAGCCAGTGTAGGGACGATAAGATTGGGGTTATGTGATCATATTTTCTTGACCTTGTGAGAACTCTTGCTGCAGCATTCTGGACTAACTGAAGCTTGTTTATTAATGATGCAGGACATCCACCTAGTAATGCATTACAGTAGTCTATTCTGGAGGTCATAAACGCATGGACGAGCTTCTCTGCATTGGATATAGACAACATGTTTCTTAACTTAGAAATATTTCTAAGGTGAAAGAAGCTGTTTTTGTAACTTGGTTAATATGATTTTTGAAAGATAAGTTGGTGTCTAAAATAACTCCCAGGTCTTTTACTGTTGAACTAGTAGTTACAGAACATCCGTCTAAATGCAAGTTGAGATGCTGGAGCTTCTGTATACTAGTTTTTGGGCCGATGAGCAAAATCTCAGTCTTATCAGAATTTAATAGCAGAAAGTTATGGGTCATCCAATCTCTTATTTCCTTAACACACTTAGTTATCCGAGCTAATTGAGCTGTATCGCCTGGTTTAGATGAGATATATAGCTGAGTATCATCAGCATAACAATGGAAGCTAATTCCATGCCTTCTAATAATATTTCCTAACGGAAGCATGTATATTGTGAAAAGCAGGGGTCCTAGAACTGAACCTTGCGGCACGCCATAATTTACTTGCATTAGCCTGGATAGCTCTCCATTTAAATCTACGAAATGGTAACGATCGGACAGGTAGGATTTAAACCAGCTTAATGCCTGTCCCTGAATGCCGATGTAATTCTGTAAGCGATCTAGGAGGAGATCATGATCTATAGTGTTTAATGCAGCACTAAGATCTAGTAAAACCAACAGCAAGATGAAGCCTTGGTCTGAAGCTAAAAACAGGTCATTAGTGATTTTAACTAGAGCAGTTTCTGTGCTATGATGGGGCCTAAAACCTGACTGAAATTCTTCAAAGATATTGTTCTCTTGCAGGTAGGAACATAACTGGGCAGCGACAATCTTTTCTAAAATCTTAGACATAAATGGGAGATTTGAAATTGGTCTGTAATTCGATAACCTGCACTGGACATTTCTCACTCTGTATAAAATAAATAAAAATAAAGTTATGGTACCTGTGTTTAATCATGTTCTCATACACATTTTTGTCTGCACAAACCTTATAAAACAGATCGAACCATTTCTTCTGACGGGGAGCGGATGTGTTTCCAGCTTCAGAGCCAAACCTCATCGTCCTCTACCGCCTCAGACGAGACGTCCACTCATCGTCCTCTACCGCGGCAGTCGAGACATCCACTCATCGTCCTCTACCGCCGCAGACGAGACGTCCACTCATCGACCTCTACCACGGCAGTCGAGACGTCCACTCATCGTCCTCTACCGCCACAGACGAGACGTCCACTCATCGTCCTCTACCGCCGCAGACGAGACGTCCACTCATCGTCCTCTACCGCCGCAGACGAGACGTCCACTCATCGACCTCTACCGCGGCAGTCGAGACGTCCACTCATTGTCCCTTACCGCCGCAGACGAGACGTCGTCTCATCGTCCTCTACCGCCGCAGTCGAGACGTCCACTCATCGTCCTCTACCGCCGCAGACGAGACGTCCACTCATCGTCCTCTACCGCCACAGTCGAGACGTCCACTTATCGTCCTCTACCGCCGCAGACGAGACGTCCACTCATCGTCCTCTACCCCCACAGACGAGAAGTCTACTCATCGACCTCTACCGCGGCAGTCGAGACGTCCACTCATCGTCCTCTACCGCCACAGTCAAGACGTCCGCTTATCGTCCTCTACCGCCGCAGACGAGACGTCCACTCATCATCCTCTAAAGCCTTGTGTGAAACAAACACAAACAAACAAACACAGTAACGTAATGCATGTACAACAGTTTCTTTAAAGATCTATGAATCTGCTGCTGTTGTTTTTAATATTGTACATCATAATAGACGACAGCATGGAAGTGATGCAACATACTGCACTGATGAGCTCACGAAAAAACACATTAATGTAAATGTAATGCATGTATGAGAATTTTGTTTTTAAGATACATGAATCTGTTGTTGTTTATGTCGTTAATGTAACATATAATAAGAGATAGTAGCTTGAAAAGTGATGCAATGTACAATTACCATGCGCAAAAATACATTAATACACAATATCATACACAAAAAAGTTCTTTCTAATGATCTGTTCTGTATGCTAATGCAGTTCATTGTAAAAGACAGTAACACATGAAGTGCTGCAGTATATTAGTACATCATGATCACCAAAGATCAGAACAACAACCAGAACAACACCATAATAGACAATAAAATACAGGAAAATATGCACAAGTCGATTGTGGTTCATGTGGTTGGTCATGTAGTAAATTTTACCTGAGTTTTCTTAAAGTCTAATTCCAGAAAATATACGTGTCGTGGACTACAGTTAAACGCCTGGAGAATAAAAGATGGACAAACTCGTGCCCAGTGTTGTGCTGGTTACTAAGAAATAGTGACTAGTTACAGTTACTAGTTAATTCATTCAAAAAGTAACTCAATTACTTTGTTGATTATTTACACCAAAAAGTAATGTGTTACTGTTAAAAGTAACTTTTTAGTTACTTTTTAAAAGAACCTTCTTTAATGTTCCCATTAATGCCCTTTTATGTGTTATGGTCTACAAACACAACACTGACTTAAACACACAGTCATTTTTAAACACTATTTTATTAAAGTCAGAGCAGCACAAACTGAATATATCACAAGGATTTCTGAAATAAAGAACAAAACAAGCTGAATAATATATTCACAATCAAAAACTAAAGTGGCTTCTGCATCATAAAAGCTGTTGTGTTGAGCTCTTAAACATGTTCCTTTCACAGCTGAAGTATGAAAACTATCAACAATGTAGAACAGAACACCGGGTTAGCTTCTAGCTTCTAGCTCCTCAGGCATGGAGTTTCTGGAGGAGCTTCAAAAGATTGGAGTTGCTGTTTATCGCAGTAGATACGACCTTCAAACCAGAAAGACACAGCTTACATTAGACTAAAACGTTTTTGTCTTTATACTCAACTAAAGTGAAATAAATGCATATTTCCACTTTGAGAAACTCGTCTTGCTCTCGCCTCGACTCGCCATTACTGCCGCACAGACCTGAATAAACGGAGACACGCCCACAGTGCGTCTTCTTCGTGTTTACAGTGGTTCATCCACCAATCCTACAATGCGTCTCTGCTGTAAACAGGTCAGACTGTAGTCTACACTTCAGCCCAAATTCATTCATTTAATAAAAGTTACCATACGGTAACGGTAACAGTTACTTTATTTTTAAAAGTAATGTGTTACAGTATTAGTTACTGTCAAAAGTAATGCGTTACCTCCCAACACTGTATGTGTGTGTGTGTATATATATATATATATATATATATATATATATATATATATATATATATATATATATATATATATATATATATATATTTTTTTTTTTTTTTTTTTTTTTTTTTAGTGTGTGTGTGTGTGTGTGTGTGTGTGAGTGAGAGACAGTGAGGAGTGTGACTTCTGAAGACAGAAGACTGTCCTGAAGGTGTATCAGCACTTCACTGAACTGTACACTCACCTGATACACACACACACACACAGCTGCATTAACACATTTAAATCGCAATCTCTCTAATCACACTTAATTCCTCCAGGATTAATTACAGGTTGGGTGACCTCTAACCTCTCGTGTGATGCTGATGTTCCTCCTCAGAAGTCCGTCTGCTGCCTGAAGTCTCAGCTCCACCCTCTTCAGGTCATCAGACTTCATCAGGGCTGTCAATTAAACACAACCTATGTTTATCTACACTTATGATACCAGGACGAGAAAAAACCCCTCTGAAGATGTTCTTCTTAAAGATTGAAATCCGTATCAGAGCTCTTTTATAGAAATATATATATGACTGTATAATGCTGCTGCCATTAGGACTTTATTTCACATCACATGAATCTGCTGCACTTGTGAGTGGATTTGATTCGGACTTTTCTGATAAGCGTCTCTAATAGATCAGTGTAATTATTATAATATTAACGCTTAGTGGCGTCTCACCGTCCAGACTACAATTATCTCATACATACAACTGAGCATATCATTTAAACTCACACCTAGAGGTCGACTGATACAGGATGACCAATATATGTTGCTGATTTCTTTTGTCCGATATGTTTGTCCAAATAAAATCTCTACAAATTTAAACCTATTTTGTAATGACACTGAATTGAAATAAAAAAATTAATAAAAAATCTGTGTGACATGAACAACTCATATTTCTTGTCCACTTATTACACTATTTATAACTTTTAGAATAAACTTTAAAAACTGGACCAATATAAAGTTTGTTCACAAACTTTTACTAAACTGAGTTTATTTATATGATCATCACCATTCATTACATCTCATTACCTCTGTCTTTGTCCTGCTTTTCTTCTTCTACACTTTTTCTTCTTTTTTATTTAATTTGTATTGTTTTCCAGCACAGTAATGTGATGAATGTAAATACTGTTATGTTTGCATCATTATGCTATAAAACACATATTATCCCATTAAGTTCGGAGCATGCGCAGAAAGAACAGGAGACATGACTGCACAGCGTTTTTTACTCGTTTACTCTGCACACTGCAAACACACCCACATGCAGCACGAGAGTGCCCTCTAATGGCTATCAGATATTATAACATTAATGCAATGTTACCAATGTCACTATGACCATTATTAATTTAGGGGCTTCAGGAAAGTCTGCAAAGGAAACAAAACTATACCTACCTTTTCCGGTTTGTCTGAATCATTGCACGAAAAACATTAACAAATCCGAAAACACAGCGACAAGTCAGACAAACCGGAAAAGGTAGGTATCGTTTGTGAATGGAAACTTATCAATCATTGGAGAAGACACCTGTCATTCACCTGTATATCTTGACTGACAGGTGTCTTGTCCAATGATCGGTAAGTTTACATTCACAAACTATACCTACATTTTCCGGTTTGTCTGACTTGTGATTTGTTATTTTGTTTTCGGATTTGTTAATCTGTTTTGTACTTCTCACACACACACACACACACACACACACACACACACGTGCGCAGCTCTGCTCGGTGTCTTTCTCCTTTTTCTCCTCATCACCAGTCACTAAAACAGAGCACACTTATTAGTCCCATCAGCCACAGATCTGCTTCTCACCGCTCGTTTCCCCCCCGGCTCCACCCTCCATTCACCAACCGCCGCTCGTGCACGCACCCGCTGCTCCATCCAGCAGTAGTGTTCAGGTGTTGTGAGGTGAATCCAGTGTTAACCCTGTCAGAATAACTGCTGAAAGATCATCCACTTTCTTGAGCCAATCCATGCGATTAATTATAAAGTACAGATGTTTAAGTGAATCAGGTTCTGCCCCACATTAACTGTCAGCTATATTGCTTTCAGAGCTCAAAATGAACAAAGCACTAAAGCTGCAAGAAAATACCTCAACTTCAGTTTCTGTCAAATTCCTTTTCTTTAAGGACATCAAACATCACTGACTTTACTAAAGTGGATTTCAAGAAAATAAATACCATCATTGAATGCTCTCTGTGATGAAGAGACATTAGACATGATTGAAATTCAAAATCTTTATTTATTTAATAGTGTTTATTGTGTCTCGCTGTAGTAAAAGTGTTCAGACGCTCTGTTTCACTTGTCGTCTTCTTTTTTTTCTATTTCTCGTTTTCTTTTGAAGGTTTTTTTGTCTCAGCTGAGCAACAATTTCCTCCCATCGCTCTCGGACCCTCATATAATGTTCTGTTTTTTTCTCTGAAGTCTTCTTTTCTTCCTCACAGAGATTCTGGGTATCCTGGAGCCCCCTGTTGGTCTGAAGCTGTAAGTTGTTCCTCTCCTCTATGTCAAGTTTAGTTTTCTCTCTTTTGTCGTCTTTTTTTTCCTCAAAATCCAACGTGGGCTCAAACTGAGAAACACGTTCCTCCAGTCGCTCTTTCTCTCTGATTAAATGATCTCTCTCCTGCTTTGCACTATTTTTTTCTTTCTCACAGTGATTCTGAGTATCCTGGAGCTCCATGGTGGTCTGTTCCAAAGTGGCATCAAGCTGAGCAACATGTTCCTCTATATTATTTTGTTCTCTCGTCCAGCTCTCTTTCTCACATTCTAAGGTTTTCTCCAGTTCCTCATGGATTTTCAGGAAAGACTGGAGCTCCATGGTGGTCTGTTCCAACGTGACCTCAAGCTGAGCAACATGTTCCTCCAGTTGTTTTTGCTCTTTCATCCAGCTCTCTCTCTCACAGTCTACAGTTTTCTCCAGTAACTCAATGATTTTCAGGGAAGACTGGAGCTTCTTGGTGGTCTGATCCAAAATAAACTCAAGCTGAGCAACACGTTCCTCCAGTTGTTTTTGTTCTCTCGTCCAGCTCTGGCTTCTCTCATTTATGTCCTGTTCCTGCTGCTTTCGCTCAGAAGCCAAAGTAGCCTCCAGCTTTTGCACCGTCTGTAGCAGAATGTCTTTCTCTTCTTTCTCTTCTGTTATCTTCTCTATCATTAGAAGAGAAAATGCATCCAAGTCTTTCTCTACTTTCTCCATGTGTTCCAGCTTCTCCTTCATTTCAGCAATCTGCTTAGTTTTCTTTGTTCTTCTGCTTTGAAAAAACTTTCTCAACCTTCTGAAGAGCTCCATGTTTATGCCTCTTTACTCACAAGCAAAAACCTCGGAAATGAGAGAAACAGAGACGCGTTCCCAGTTGCCTTACTGTGACGTCACAGGGAGATGCCCCGCCCTCTGTCTGTGACGTAACCCGGTCTCTATTAACCGGACTATGCGCATGCGCACATTACAGAGGTAAAGAGCGGATAAAATATCATGTCTTTACAGCTTTTCTGTTGTTCCTGAGAGAAGAGCGATATTACAGTCATAAATAAGATAAAAACGGCTGTAAACTGTGTATAAAGCGAGTGAATCCGAGTTGAGAACCGGAAGTTGACCGGAGTGACTCTATGAATGTTGCAGAATCATAAATGACCAGTAGGTGGCAGTGTGATGTGTATTAGAGTTCACTGTCACAGCAAGTTTTTTTATTTATTTATTTATTTATTTATTTATTTATTTATTTATTTATTTATTTATTTATTTTATATAATGAACAGTTTACAATAAAAAATATAGTAAAATGTTACAAACATGGTATTCACATTTCCTAGAAAAAAAAACAACAACAAAAAAAAGACAGAAAAAAGAAACAATGAGGGTATATACCAATAATCACAATAAAAAAGAGGAGTTTAGTTCTTTGAATATGTTCATAGTTCTGGTTGCTTTCCGATTTGAAAGACCTTGAAGAGTTTCAAAATAAATCCTCAGATCAACTTTGAATTGGGAGATATTGGGCTTCCTTTCTGACCATTTACATTTGTGTGTATAAAACTTACCTAATAATATTTAAAGATTTAGTATAAAGATGTGACTTTTATCTATATCTTTATTTTCAAAATAAAATATGACATCTCTTTTTCTTATGTTAATTTTAGATCCGCTCAACCTAGTAAATAAATATTCAACATCAGTCCAGAAAAATTGAACATACATACATTCAAAAAAAAGATGCAAAACAGTCTCTATATCCATTCCACAAAAACCACAACATTCAGAAAGATCGGCTTTGTATCTCTTGAGAAAATAGTTAGTTGGATAAATTATAGTTATAATTTAAATAAATTTGTAGTTATAAGTCCAAATCAATTTCCAGTTGATATTTTGAAAGTGATTATTCCAGAAGTTTTTACTTCAAAATGTTGCAGGGCAATGAATTAAACATCTAAAAAATGTATTATTACATTTTCTATCTTTGATATCAATACCGTTTAATAAGATCTCTTTTTTAAATGTTGAAGGTTTAGAATCACTGAGGCCCTTTAACAGCCTTAGAAATCCTGCTGGAATTGCATCAATCAAAATACAATATTCACGCAGAGGTATTGGAATATCAAATTTCTCAAGAAATTCAGTATATGTAAGTAAATATCCTTTATTATTTATCAACTGTGAGACCATTAAAATATAATTTTTAACCCAATTAGTATAGAAAATTGATTTGTTCTTATATTTTATGTATTTATTATTCCAAATGATCTGCCTATGAGGAGAAAAGTTATGTTTGTATATAAGAATTCAATATAAGAGAGTTTGTCTATGAAAATTAGATAACTTAATAGGGAGTTTGTTGACCTCAAAATCACATTTCAAAAGAAACTCTATGCCACCAACTTTTTCAAAGATAAGATTTGGAATTATATACCACATCTCATCTTTATGTTTAATATCATTTTTAATCCAGTTCAACTTGAAAATTGCATTAGATGTAGCAAAATCAATCACATTCAGACCTCCTTGATTATATGAATTACATAAATTATTGTTATTTAAATAGTGAGGCTTGTTTTTCCATATGAAATTAAATAGAGTTGAATCAGTTTTTTTTTAAGAAAAGATTTTGGTACATCTAATACTTTAGCAGGATAGACTAAACGAGACAACCCCTCGGTTTTAGACAAAAGAATCCTGCCTTTGAGTGATAAATCCCTCATGAGCCACATATCAAATTTCTTTTTCATTTTTAGCATAAGGGGTTGGAAATTAGATTGTACTCTGTTTAACTGATCTTTGCAAATATTGATACCAAGATAAGTTACTTCCTCTCTAATCGGAATACCTTCAAATTGGGTAAAAGGAATGCCATCATCTTTAAGTGGAAAAAGAGTACATATTTTTATGTTTAAAAATAAACCTGACACTTCAGAAAAAAGATTAAGGCATTCTATACTTTTCTTAGCCTGTGATATATCTTTCAAAAAAATAGCTGTATCATCAGCAAGCTGACAACATTTAATTTCTCTGTCCCTAATACTGATGCCTTGATAGGAATCATTATGCAAATGTAACGCCATCGTTTGCATAACTAACAGAAATAAAAAGGGTGCCGCTGGGTCGCCTTGTTTTATGCCCCGAGAAATACTAAATCGATGAGTCGTTCCCCACAGGAGTTTAACTGAACTATTACAGTCATTACAGTATCAAAGGCTTTATATATATCTATAAATAAAATGTAGCTGTCATCATTTATATAATCCTTATAATCAATTAAATCTAAGATTAATCTAATATTATTGCTAATATGTCGGCCTTGCATAAAGCCTGATTGACTATCATCTATGATTGTATCTAAACATAATTTTAATCTTTGAGCAAAAATATGGGCAAACAATTTTGCATCATTATTAATTAATGTTATAGGTCTCCAATTGTCAAGAAGCAAACAATCCTTATTCGGTTTAGGTAACAATGTAATTAGGCCTTGACACATAGATGGGGGGAGCTTACGGGCTTCTATAGCTTCCTTAAAAACCAATAACAAAAATTCAGAGATATAATCTTGGAATATTTTATAAAATTCACCTGTTAAGCCATCATTCCCGAGGGATTTATTGCCTTTTAACTTACTAAAATTCTTTTTTAATTCTTCAAAGGATATATCTTGATCACAAACTTCTTTCTGGGTTTCGTCAATACCTTGTGCAACATTTTTAATATGAGAAAGACAATTGGAAATATGGCTACTACGTTTAGAATATCAATTTTTATAGAAATCTTCCACAAAATCAGAAATTGTTTTAGGATCTTCGGATATCTGCTCATTAATTTTAAGTTTATATATATTATTAACACTAATATTTATTTTTTCTAATTATGAAAATATTTTGTATTCCTTTCACCATGTTCCATCCATTTCCGTCTAGAACGAATGAAGGCCCCCCGTGCCAGATTTTGATAGATATCATCCAATTCAGATTGTAATTCAATTAACATATTAATATCAGCTTGTGTTTGCTCATCCTTTTCATAAATAAGAATAATTCCCTTAAGTATTCTGTCTTGTCTCATTCTTTTTTTCTTAGATAATTCTTTTCCTCTTTTAATTGCCATATTTCAAATCTGAAATTTTGTATAGTCCCAATGTTTGCCATATATCTGATCTTTTTTAGCTTTTGACAAATTTTCATTTATAATTTTTATGGCTTTTTCTTTGAACAATTCATCACTCAAAAGTGTATTATTTAATTTCCAGTAATTTGCTTTAAATTTAATTGATCTATTCCTTATGCATATTGCTAAAGTGATCATATTATGATCAGAAAAAAACGAGGGTTCTATTTTCGTTTCCTCCACACTATCTAATAATTCATTTGAAATAAGCCAAAAATCAATCCTAGATCTCTTAGATAAATCTTTGTTGTTCCAAGTGAACTGGATTTGATGTGGATTTTTTAGTCTCCACACATCACAACAGTTTAAGTGCAAACAGAGATTATTAAATTCTCCATAAGTGCCTCTTAAGGATCTTTGAGGATGACAGTCTTTAATGGGATCATTTATGCAGTTCCAGTCGGCCCCAAATATTAGTTTAGCATTAACAAAAGAATTTAACAAGGCATTTATTTTTTCTTCAAATTCAGCAAAAAGAAGTGTGTTTCTTTGGCTAATATTATGGCCATATATATTACCTAAAATAAAAATATCCTCCATAAATTCAACAACTAAAATTATCCATCTTCCTGAGTCATGAACTACATTTTTTAGGATTTTTCCCTGAAAGGAGCCCTTTAATATAGCAACACCCGCTGATTTACTGTTTCCATAAGACATCCATATATTGTCTCCCCACTGATTTTTCCAGAAATTAAAATCTGAGACTAAAGCATGCGTTTCTTGTAAAAAATATAAATCTGCCTTAAAAGATTTACAAAACAAAAAAACAGCTTTCCTCTTAATCTGTTCTCGTAAACCCCTCGCATTAAGTGAATACAATGAAAAAGACAAAGTGAACAGGTAGAACAAATAGTTAACACAAAAAACGTAGGTTTTAAGTAGAACAAAGAAACAAAATGATTTTCTAGACCTTTTGAGTGCAAAGTATTTAACAAGCAAACAATGGATTATAACTCTCTGGCCTTTGGAATTTCAGAGTTTATGTAT
Source organism: Silurus aristotelis (assembly GCF_946808225.1). NCBI lineage: Eukaryota > Metazoa > Chordata > Actinopteri > Siluriformes > Siluridae > Silurus > Silurus aristotelis. Next base: position 38,909,934 of record NC_139574.1, read on the forward strand.
ATTGTATGAGCTTGCATTTTACTAACTGCAATTTAGAATGAGATAAAATTTCTTAACGAAAGGCAGACAAATTACCCATCATTCTTCTTCTTAACGACATATCAGGGCTTTTTCACCATTACAATCTTACTTCTTTACCATCAATGATGGCTCTGGCTCCAACGAAAAAAGCTCTTTTCCCTTGCTTTCGTGCCTCTTCAATTTGTGGCCACAGTTTAATGCTTGTCTTTTTGTCTTTTGTGGTCAGGTCTTCGCCGAACTTTAACTTCTTTGTTTTGAGGAATTCCGAGTTCTTTGCGCATTTCCATACTCTTTCTTTGGTTGACCTGGACGTAAATCTCGTTATCACCGGTCGAGTTTTGCCATCTTCTCTCCTTCCGATCCTGTGGCTCACATCAACTTGGGAGCGTAGATCCTCTCCGGAGTCTTGAATGAGTGTCTTGCAGATGTCGACCACACGCTGTTTAACATCTTCTCCCTCTTGCTCTGGCAGACCATACAGCCTCAGGTTCCATCTTCTGTGATAGCGTTCCATATCGTTCAACCGGTCCTCCAGACCAGTTATTCTCTTCTGATGATCATCACTTGCCTTCTTAATCGTTGTTATTTCTGTTTTCATATCTTGAACTTCGTTGAAGAGAAACTCTGATGATTCCTTTAAGGCCTCGATGGTGTCTGCATTTTTCTTTATCAAGCTTGCAAGATTATTCGCATTCTCTTTTATTTTTTCAGCCACAAGTCTCACGATGTTGTCTTGCAATTCGGAGAGTGTTGGTTCAGCTTTTCCCTTCTTTGCGACCGGAGTGCACGGAGCTGAATCAGGAAGAGGGATAACTCCTCCATCGTAATTAGTGTAGGAATGCATATCACCTGCTTTAACAACTTCCCCATAATATCCTCCGTCAAATCTCTGTTTTCTGTTGTAAATGAAAGCATCTTTTTACCTTGGTCTCTTAGTCTTTTTTCTGTCATCTTTTTGGTTTTTGCAATTATAGTCTGATAAACTTTGGGCAACAGATCAAGTCAACAAAGAGTCCGAAATCTTTATCTCAGTGAAAACCAACAACGAAAAAGAGATATGTTTGCACTAATTAATTGTAACGTTAAAGGTTAGAAAACCATTTAGCATCTCTTAGCCTCGAATATCGACAACTGTCCCGGCCGCAATCTTGCACGCCCCCCCAGAATCCCAAACTGCTGTGTGTCTTGTCCTCGCTATTAGTGACGTCATTAGAGCTCCACTACTTCTAATTACCTGCTGTGACAGTGAGCTCTAATACACATCACACTGCCACCTACAGGTCATTTATGATTCTGCAACATTCATAGAGTCACTCCGGTCAACTTCCGGTTCTCAACTCAGACCCAGTTTACTGTCAAATACCGCGTACTAACTGCTCTCTCTATGGAGCTCTATGTAATAAGTGTAGTTTAAACACTCATCAATCAAATACAATTATCAACTGTATGTGAATAAAAGACAGTTTGGACTTTAAAAACCTCTATGTATTATGTAACAGACATGTCTACTGAAGTTAGCATGCTAAGCTAGCCCCGGTCCGTCCTCAGAGAGCATGGAGTCCCACTGACCTTCACTCGCTTTATACACAGTTTACAGCCGTTTTTATCTTATTTATGACTGTAATATCGCTCTTCTCTCAGGAACAACAGAAAAGTTGTGAAGACGCCATGATAATTTATCCGCACTTTCCCTCTGTAATGTGCGCATGCCACAGTAAGTGTGGCGTGTGTGTGTGTGTGTGTGTGGGGGGGGGGGGGGGGGGGAGAGAAAGAGAGAGAGAGAGAGAGAGAGAGAGAGAGAGAGAGAGAGAGAGAGAGAGAGAGAGAGAGAGAGAGACAGGGGTGATGTCACAGAAAGAGGGCGGAGCATCTCTCTGTGACGTCACAGCAGGGCAACCTGTATGTAAGTCAGAATGCGTCTCTGTTTCTCATTTCCGAGGTTTGTGCGGTTGAGTAAAGACACGTAAACATGGGGCTCTTCAGAAGGTTAAGAGAAATTTTTCAAACCAGAAGAAAGAAGAAAACTAAGCAGATTGCTGAAATGAAGGAGAAGCTGGAACACATGGAGAAAGTAGAAAAAGATTTGGATGCATTTTCTAATCCAAGGATAGAGAAGATAACAGAAGAGAAAGAAGAGAAAGCCGTTCTGCTACAGACGGTGCAAAAGCTGGAGGCTACTTTGGCTTCTGAGCGAAAGCAGCAGGAACAGAATATAACTGAGAGAAGCCAGAGCTGGACGAGAGAACAAAAACAACTGGAGGAACGTGTTGCTCAGCTTGAGGTCACTTTGGAACGGACGACCAAGAAGCTCCAGTCTTTTCTGGAAATCCATGAGGCACTGGAGAAAGCTGTAGAATGTAAGAGAGAGAGCTGGGCGAGAGAACAAAAACAACTGGAGGAACATGTTGCTCAGCTTGAGGTCACTTTGGAACAGACCACCAAGAAGCTCCAGTCTTCCCTGGAAATCCATGAGGAACTGGAGAAAACTGTAGAATGTGAGAGAGAGAGCTGGACGAGAGAACAAAAGAAAGTGGAGAAACATGTTGCTCAGCTCGAGGTCAATTTGAAACAGACGACCATGGAGCTCCAGTCTTTCCTGAAAATCAATGAGGAACTGAAGAAAACTGTAGAATGTGAGAGAGAGAGCTGGACGAGAGAACAAAAGAATATGGGGCAACATGTTGCTCAGCTTGAGGTCACTTTGGAACAGACCACCATGGAGCTCCAGGATACTCAGAATCACTGTGAGAAAGTAAAAAATAGTGCAGAGCAGGAGAGCGATCATTTGATCAGCGACAAAGAGCAACTGGAAGAACGTGTTGCTAGTTGGATGCCACTGTGCTCTGTGCCGAAGAAAAGAAGACTTCAGAGAATAAAACAGATCATTATATGAGGGTCCATGAGCGATGGGAGAAAATTGTTGCTCAGCTGAGACAAGAAAACATTCAAAAGAAAACGAGAAATAGAAAAAAAAAAGAAGACAAGAGAAACAGAGAGTCTGAACATTCCTTTTTCCTCTTTCTGTTTCTTTAATGGGTATTTATGATAGTTTTACACTTATAGTCAATAGTATAAAGCTGAGTTTAAAGCTATTGTATCTTGTAGATCGTCTCGTCTTTTGATCATTTTTTATTTCTGTCTTGTCAAAAATACTGATTTGAATCTTTTACTACAGCGAGTCACAATAAACACTATTAACAACCATTATTTTTGTCTTCCTTACAAACGCCGTATGACCTCCTCATGGATTCTTCCACTTAGTTTATATCTCTCTTGTGGGGCAGGGGGCTGTGGCTCGGGGTCATAATGCTGAGGGGGAGGGAGGTCAGGAGGAAGAGGGAAACTGGTCCTCAGTGCCACATTGTGCAAAACACCACACACCCTGATAATCTTACACACTTTTTCCGGGTGGTATAGAAATCTTCCAGCTGAGACATCCAGAGCTCCACATCTGCATTTAAGGCGTGAGGAGCATCTGAGGGGTGAAGCCTCGGTCACCTGTCATATTATAAACTACTTCAGGACAATGTTTACAATTTCTACATGTTTTTAAACTCAACAAGAAGCCAGTCATCACGTCCTGCAGCTGCCTGTAGTCTGTTCCCTACACTGCTATGTGTCAGGATAAAGGAATCATGTGCTGAAGCAGGTCAGTGTGCCGCAGTGAAGGGAAACCTGATGTATTGACTACCCACCTTAATAATAACATCCAAAATGACAGGCATTATGACACTCAGGGGCAGATACCAGACCTATAGCATGAGATTTAATAGAATTATATTATATTTAAATATGGTCTTTGTGAAAAAAGTTGATTATATATAATATTTATATAAAGTCTTTCCCTGTCTGCCATTTTCCACTAGAAACAACCTGTTGTCTTTAACCCCAGAGTGGTGAGGACCTGTATTTGGACGGGGATGGCATGGTTCTGGCGTGTTTCCCTCTGTAGTACTGGACCAAATTCAGCACATAGATCCAGGAGCACAGCTGTAGGAATCTAAATCAGCTTATTAGCCAGTCATCATCATGGGCCAAGAAATCATCATGGTCCCTGGAGACTCTTTCTCTCCTTAATTTTCCATTGGCACCGCAGCATTTATGTTTTCTTTCCAGCTCATTATGGAAAGATAAAATAAACTGATATTTGGTCCTGTGCCATGAACATAAAAGCAATAATAGCTACAGAAAAGCTCCTGCTTCCCTCTGTAGCGGGTATTAAAATCCCATTTAAAATGCTTTCAGTGAGTCTACATTCTGTTTCTATGAAGTGTTTTCACTGTTTGCATGTTAATTGGCTGTATGGTGCATTAAAGTGCATGTGAATAATGTGAATTTATGAACCACATCTGGCTGGAAAAGACAAGTGTCCAAATACTTTTGACCACACACTGTGTATCAGCTGAAAAGCAGCAGCTTCGGATCAGTTGCGTTTCCACTGGGATTCAACTCTGAAATATCACTTTTGATTTGTATTATATGAAATATTTTATATTATATATTTGATATTATTTGTTTGGACTTTTCTTTCCTCAGCATCACTTGGATTTTCCTCCTGTAGCTCTGAGAGACGGCGTGTACCAGGTGGAGGATGAAGACCCTCTGCCGGGATGAAGCGAACTGTATGACCCCTGGAAGAGTGAGTTTCTGAGCTTTATGGATTTTATTCTCTTTAAAACACAGAATTTATCATTTATTATAATTATTATTATTATTAATCATCGGTACTGGAGTGAAGAGGGGAAAAGCGATGTTCCTCATTTTGTGTTTACTCCTGATCATTAGCATAAAGATCACAGACTTGCAGGAAAAAGTGGATACATTTGTCTAAAATAAATAAAGAATGATAATAAAGAGTGATAATATTTCCATAAATGTTGCAGTGAGCAGAAATGGACCTTTCGGCTAATGGTGTAGGAGACATCATCATTAGCCTCATGCTAGCCGGGTTTGCTAGCGCTGCTTTTGTGTTTATTTTATTAGAAACCTCTACTTTTTGACTAAAAGATGAATAAAACTATATTTAATAAGATAACATAAGTTACATTAGTACATAATTTTACTTATAGTTCACTAAAAATCTGTGTAGTGTATGACTGAGTTGTTCCTCTGTGTGCTTCAGTAACTGCTGTTAAACTGAGAGGAAAGAAAAATGGGTTCAGTTCAGCAGAAATGAACTGATAAACAGTGTTAGGAAAAGACAAAGTGTTCAAATATTTACTCAAATATAAATTGTGATAACTTGTTAAAATGTTTTTAATGGTTTAATAGAGGATTTATTCAGGTTTAAACACACAAGCTGGTGGTGAAGGTAATATTGATTATAGATTCCTTTTACGAGACGCGTCTCACTGTGTGTTTGTCTCTTCAGACACAGGAAGATGGAGACAGGACATGGCATCAGTCTCCTCCAAGCAGCTCGTCCCCTGTGAGGACTCAGTCTCCTCCAAGCAGCTCGTCTCCTGTGAGGACTCAGTCTCCTCCAAAAAAAAAAAAAAAGTCACATCTCTTAAAGTCTCATCTCACTCGTTCCTGTTCAGTATCTCCCTCAGGCCTGGGGATATCAAAGATTCCTGTAGATGATGTGTTGTGTATACAGTAGAACATCAGCTGTAGGAGAACCAGATAATAATTGACCAAACAAGGATTTGAATATTAAGATTTAGCAGAAAGAAGGAAGTTGTTTTTGCTGTAAACTGATCAAATGTTACACTAGGGCACTTTGTATTTGTGGAAGTGGTGTTACGAATCTCACGTGTAAACATTTGAATTGTTTTTATGCCTCGTTAGTCTTAAAACTAACATTTATAGAACTGACTAATAGAAACCGTTTTTTTTTTCATGGATCACCTCAAATCAGTGTTACATTCATTGTGTGTGTATAATGATGGCATGTCAGATATAAGGGTGATGGAGAAAAAGTCAAATGAAGTTTGTCACTTTTTTATTTCTTGTCATTATTTGTTGTCCTCCCCATGTGCTGCTGTACACAGGTGAACAGAGACGTCCATTCCACACCAAGCTTTTTACAGAAATCACCAAATCTTGATTTTAATACTGCTGAGATGATTTTATAGGAGTTTAGTTTCTTATTTTAATACCAATATAAAAATCCCATACATATTATGGTGTAGTCGTGGACCAGTTGAGAAAACACTAAGTGCTTGTAAAAAGACTGGCAGCAGATTAAAATCAATCACATCTTTCATTAATGTTTTTTCTTTTTTAAATACAGTTTTGGACCTGAATGTATTCAATAAAAAATATGTATTACAGTTAATTTACCTTGTGATTAATTTACCAGATTATTTTATTCTCATGATAATTTCTTACTTACAAACGTCTTGATAAGTAGATGATTATAATTGAAAGATAAACAGAGACTATAAATACTACCATGTGTTTAAGAAAAACATCTGTTTGTGTTCAGAGTTCAGAGAAGGTAAGTATAATGAATAATCTAAGGGAAATTTAATAAAGTATTTGTTAAAAGTGCAGTGTTGTCAGGAAACAGAAGGAAGTGAGGCCAGGTAGCATGAATGAATGATTTATTTTCTAATAGCTCATAACACACATCTGACACGCGCTAATCATGTGTTCTCTCATTCTCTATTTTCAATGCACTTCTACTCCCCCTAATGGTCACTTTAAGTATAACAACAACAGGTCCCCACATGCAGTACAAACTAATTACACCTCAAATTAAACCCCATCATTTTTTAATCAAAATCACATTCCAAACTGCAAAAACGTGTTTTCTATTAAATAATATAATTCTAAATATTTTAATACCCTACTGTGTCTAAACAAAGGAGCGCTATAGGAACTCGTTTAGGGTTTACAATCACACACCACTTCGCTTGTCTTTACACCACCCGTTTTCAGCTTCCGTGTCTGCATTTGAATAATTGAAGCCCCGCCTCTTTTGTGACGTCGGTATCTCTGATAGCGCCCTCAACTCCCTTTTATTGTCATGACAACTTTGTTGTGCTGCAGTTCAACACAAACATTTACTGACCACAGCAATGAAGCGCAAACAAACAGCTGAAATGTTTTTAATTGTTTTTAGTGATAAGCGTCAATGTTTTGAACAATCCGCTCTCCAAGACGACAAAAAAGATTTTTCAGCCAGAAAGAGCGACTTTCAGAAGAAAGAAGGAGAAATAATGACAGATAATAAGACGGGTAACAGCTTTTATTTTGTAGATAAATTTAACATTGCCAAGTGCAGAGATAAAAAAGGCAACATCAGAAGACCAATGAATGCCTACATGGTTTGGGCGAGGAAACAGAGGCCCAACTTTTCCAAGGCCAATCCAAATAGCAGCTCTGCAGAGATCAGCATGCAGCTTGGGATCCAGTGGAACAAACTGAGTGAGAAACAGAAGAAACCCTACTACACTGAATCATGGAGGCTTAAACAGGAACACGAACAGTTGTTTCCTGGTAGGTGAACTTTCTTTATAGACAAATGGCAAAATAACAAAACAAACACATCAAATCTGACACTTTTATTGTTTTTATGTTGCTTCTTACTCTTTAAATTCTTATTTTCTATCATGTAGATTGGGTTTATAAACCGCTTCCAAAGAAGGGAAGGAGAAAAGGCAGTGTGCAGAGTAGTGACTCACAGAGGAGACCTGATCATCAACCAAACCACCACATAGTCATGAACATGCCAGAAGAAGTACCAGTCCATGACCTCGTGCCTGAAGTTAGTGATCAGTTCCCCGGCCTTAGCCACCAAGAACTGCTGTCTCCTAAAGACTTCTGCTTTGATCCTTCTCTTTTCCCTTCTGTTTCTGAGTCGACTTTCTGCCAGACCAAGTGAGTTAGTAAACTGCATTGGAACAGTTTCAGAAGAATGACATGCAAATGAAGTTTTACTCTGCATCTTAAATAATCGCCATAATCGCCACTCATTTACTTTAATATGCAGCTAAAATTGTGCACTTCTGTTTACAGCACCTGCTATGGGTCTGAGTGTACAAGCAGTGAGGTTCAGCTCGAGGACGAGGAGGAAATCACTTTGCTCAACAACGACATCTTTTCCATGTTAAATGAGGATTGTGACTTTTTTAACCAGTCTGGAGCCCAGAATCATACTGAAGACCCCCACAACAGCACAGAGATCCTGGATTCTGTACCAGCCTTTGATGTCGACAGCTTCGAGGATCTGTTGAAGAAACTTGAAGAGATGGAAAATGATTCAGGAAAAGAGGAAGATGGTGAAATACGAACGTTTCATGTACTTTAGTGTGCATGTTGTTTCACCATCTTCATTTTGTATTGAATTTCAATTTAAAGTTTTATTTAAATAAAGATTTTGAATTCCAATCATGTCTAATGTCTCTTCATCACAGAGCGCATTCAATTACTTCATTTTCTTTCCTGAAGTCCACTTTAGTAAATTCAGTGATGTTTGATGTTCCTTAACCCGCTGGAGTCTGAATTGCCGCCGGCGCCCAATCGTGCTTTTTTTCAGATGCCAGCAAAAAGAGCTTAAACTGTTTGGTCATATTTTATCAAAAATGTCAAAGTAATACATCATTTAAATCTGTAAAGGGTCTTCTTTCATTTGTGTATGCTCACTATATAAACAGAACGTTAAATTTTTTTAAAAAATAAATAAAATATTAATTTTTTTTTTATGTAAATTTTTTTTTATTGAATACAAAAGTATATAAACAACAAAAGCAAATATACACTTACAATGTAGATAAATATTACAGGCTCAACACAGTATAACTAATAAATTGTTTAGAAAAAAAAAGAAAATAAATAGATAGAAATCTGAAATTATAATTTACATTAACTTAAATAGTGAGTAAAAGAAAATAAAAAAAAAATAAAATTAAATAAATAAAATTAAATAAAGATAAATATTAGGGTCAGTATCACAATAAATTAAATGATGTCAATAAATAAAGCAGCTTCACAGCACTCTGCGCTTTCATCTTATTGAGGGCCTTGGAAAAACATTTGAAGTCATTTTTTTAGAATATAATAAGTGTGTGTGTGTGGGGGGGGGGGGGGGGGGGAAGATTAGAGAATCTACATTTATGAATGAAATATTTTGCTAATATTACAATGTTATTAAGCAAAAAAGAATTAACACAAAAGTCTTTAGGTTCTCCAAATATGATGTAAAGAAAAAACAAAACTATCAACAACCACCTCTTTTTCTATCAACCAGTCCTGAATTGACATCCAGAAGAGTTTGGAGAAATTGCAGAAGAGAAAGATCTGATCCGTGTCTTCAGAATGGCTTTCACAAAAGGAACAGGGGACAATTTCTATATTAAATTTCTGATTTGGGAATTTGTAAGAAGGATAAATCTCATTTAAAATTTGAAGTGTATTTCTTTAGCTTTAGGAGGAACAGGAGGAACATCTCATCAGCATCTTTATGCCAGAAGGTATTGCATTAACAACAGTGAAAAACTCTTCCGGGTGACAGGCAAAGCCATGTTTCAAAGTAAAAGCATTATAGTCTAAAATGTGACCCTGTTCATCCATTAGATCTCTTACTGACCATATACTTCTGTTTAACCAATTCTTATAGCATAAAGATCTGTTCCTCTGCAATATATATTTGTTGTTTCAAACTGAAGCATTATGAGGTGTAAAATTGTGTGTATGTGCCAATTTCCAAAATAAGAGTACTAAGCGGGCTTAGTTTCACTGGGAGTTTAGATAAATCAAAATCACATTTGAGAAAAAATTGAATTCCACCAAGTTCTTGAAACAAAGCTGATGAAACTGTAAACCAAAAACTCTCTTCTTTACATAGAAACATTTTTAACCATTTAAGTTTTAACAAAATATTCACGTTATCAAATTCAATTACATTCAAACCACCTTGTTCATAGGATTTTGTAGTGTCTGCTTTTTTATATATATTGGGCTTTGTGCTTCCAAATAAAATTAGAAATTTTTTGGGAGCATATTTTAATGAAATTTGAGGGAGGAGCCAAAGAAAGAGCGGGATAAATCAGTCTTGATAAATATTTAACCTTCGTTAGCAAGATTCGGCCAAAAATGGAAATGTCTCTTTGTAACCAGCAATTTAATATTCGGTTTGCTTTTTGCAAGTTATTATCCAAATTTTCTTTCGTACTTAATTTCTGGTCTTTGGTAACTATAATGCCTAGATTCTTAGATTCAACTGGAGTCCTGATGCCTTAGAAAAAACATTAACTATTGAGATAGCCAGGGGAATTTGGTCTTTGTCTTTTAAGAACAGTGTAGTATCGTCTGCCAATTGACTAATTGCTAAACGTTTACCAAATACTTTTAATTTTTGTACTGTTTGATCATGAATAACTAAAGTAGACAACATATCCGCAGCCAAAATGAATAAAAGAGGGGACAGAGGGCATCCCTGCCTTATTCCACGACTAACAGGAAATCTTTGTGATGTACCATAGGGAAGAGAAATAAAACTGTTCATACCTTTATAGATCATTTTTATAATATTGACAAAGTGCTCACCAAAACCAAAGCTTTCTAAAGCTTTAAATAAAAACCTGCGTCAAAGGCTTTCTTAAAGTCTAAGAAAAGAATATATCCATCATCCTCTATCAAGTGATTGTATTCTACCATATCCATTACTAGCCTTACATTATTGTGAATGGATCTTTCTTTAAGAAATCCTGATTGAACCTCATTAACTACTTAAGTCCTTTTTTCAATCGATTGACAAAGACATGTGTGAAAATTTTATAGTCACTGTTAAGTAAAGTGATTGTGCGGAAATTATCTAAAAATCTATTATCTTTATCTGGTTTGGGGATTAATGTAATCAAGCCTTGACTCATTGTGGGGCCCAATGAACCATCTTCAATAGATTCAATAAGGGCATTAAACAGTAACATTTTCAAATCATTCAAAAAAAATGTATAAACATTTCCTGTAAGGCCGTCAGGACCAGGCGATTTGTTTGATTTGAGTTTCTGTACAGCTAAATCGAGTTCTTCCATACATAATTGTGCATCACAAAGCTCTCTTAATTCATTGTCAATCTTAGGAATAAAATGTCTAATTTTTTAAAAAAAAGTCATCACACTCCTTTGGAAAAGAATTAGACAAATACAAGTCACTGTAGAAATTATGTATTTCTTTGCTTATTATTTTAGGATCAGTATTTTCAACATCATTTACCATTAGGGAAACAATACTGTTTTTTGATTGCCGTCTTTTTTTCTAACCTACAAAAATAGGACGTGCTCTTCTCTCCCTCTTCTATCCACTTGGCTTTTGAGCGAATGTATGCACCTTTAGCTTTTTTAATGTACAAGTTATTCAGTTGTTCGGATTTTGGAGGCCCGTAACACTAACACAAAACTTAAATATTACTCAGTGTAGGTGTAATTGAGAATTAAATTACTTTCATATTAGAAAACGGGAGATAACTAAGCCGCTTAGTGAGAGCACATGTGTTCAGCCTGCCATCTTGCCGGAACTGAGAGAAAGAGAGACCGGAGGGCGGAGCATCTCTGTGTGACGTCACAGTAGGGCCACTTGTATGTATGAACGCGTTTTTCTCTCATTTCCTAAGGTTTGTGCGTGTGAGTAAAGAGGCATAAACATGGGGCTCTTCAGAAGGTTTAGAGAAATTTTTCAAACTAGAAGAAAGAAGAAATCTGAGCAGATTGCTGAAATGAAGGAGAAGCTGGAACACATGGAGAAAGTAGTAAAAGATTTGGATCCGATGATAGAGAAGATAACAAAAGAGAAAAAAGAGAAAGTCTTTCTGCTACAGACGGTGCAAAAGCTGAAGACTATTTTGGCTATTGAGCGAAAGCAGCGGGAACAGGATATAACTGAGAGAAGCCAGAGCTGGGCGAGAGAACAAAAACAACTGAAGGAACGTGTTGCTCAGCTCGAGGTCACTTTGGAACAGACCTCCATGGAGCTCCAGTCTTTCCTGAAAATCCTTAAGCAAAACCCCACATACCTCCAGAACATCACTAAGCTTCTGTCTTCACTGAACCTCCATGAGGAACAAGAGAAAATTGTAGAACGTGAGAGAAAAAGCTGGGCCAGAGAACAACGTCTTGCTTTGCTGGTGACCACTTTAAATTTTGAACAAAATAAATTTGAAAAGGAAAAAGAGATGATCAAACTAGATATGGAGGAGATGACCAACGAACACTTTCAAACCATCAGAGAGCTGCAGGATTCCCTGAATCATTGTGAGGAAGAGAAAAATTATTTAATGAGAGACAGAGAACGACTGGAGGAACGTGTTGCTCAGCTGGAGGAAACTTTGTAATTAAAGCAAAATAAATTTGAGAAAGAAAATAATGAAGGCCAAACTAGACATGGAGGAGATGATCACCTCACAGCTCCAAACCACCAGGGATCTCCAGAATTCCCTGATTCACTGTGAGGAAGAGAAGAAGACTGCAAAGGATGAGAGAGATCATTTGATGAAAAAGAAATAAAAGGATAAACTAAAGGTCAAACGACAGATTAATCACCTTATACACAACTTCTTCAATAATTCATTAAGAACAGGAAATGGCAGCACTGGAGAGCAGAAAATCTTCTAATCTCTGGGCAGGTTTAGATTCAGCATATGAGCACATGTTATACATATAATAAAGTACAAGAAAAATAAAATCTATGTTTATTGTAATATTTAATCAAAAGTACATGTTTAAATATTGTGTGTGTTTTGGTTTTATTATTAAACTGTTGGACTTCATTCAAATTTAACTAAGAAATAAAATCCACATGATAAAATGTTGGGAAATGTGACAAAAGTAAATGATATTAAAATAAAGGTTAAAAAGTAAAACTAAAATAAAATTCTATTTATTTATTTCAATAACGCCATTCAGAAAGATTTGGTTCAGTAATTTTGACTCCTTTGAATCAGTTCAAGTAACTCAGTTCAAAAGAGTTAAATAATAAAGTCCAGAAGAGTCGGTTCACTGGTTTTCACGATTTCGACATACGACACTCAGTCACATGACGCTAATTAAACAGTTCCTCATCGTCAATATCACACAATATGAACAGTTCAGACTCATATACACGTTACTGATCAACCAACACACATCTTTACCTTTTAATACCACAAAACTCTTGGGGGAGTGGTGGCTCCAGGTTAAGGCGCTGGGTTGCTGATCGGAATGTCTGGGGTTCAAGCCCCGGTATCGCCAGGCTGCCACTATTGGGCCCTTGAGCAAGGCCCTTAACCCTCTATGCTCCGGGGGTCCCTTACGAGGGAAATATCAAGGTCCGTGACGTCGGAGTGACGTGGGGCCGCCTTCCCGTGGGCTCACCACCTGCAGGAGGGCCCGTAAGGGACGGTTCTGTGAGGATTGGGCAGCAGTCGAAGACGGGGGCCTGCTTAGACTGCTGCCCTCGCGACCCGAATTACGGATAAGCGGGAGAAAATGACTGAATGAATGAATACCACAAAACTCAACAGAATCCCATTGTTCAAGATCTGAGTTTGCATTTTCTCTCACACAATGACATCAGTACACATCTAATTCCATATACAACCATTTTTACACATTACAAACTGTGTACTCACCAAAATCCAAAGTAATAAACACGTAGGTATGTATTTTATCCTCTTTGACTTGTTTTATTTTCTTGCTCTGAATTATGCTGCTGCTCATCTCTTCCATACATCATACATTCTTATAGGAAATCCAAGGACCAATTAACATCTGTTTACAGGCTGCATTTGTTACTGGGACCAGATTTTGGATCCCCCTAAGATAACTAGAGTGCTCATGGAGAAGTTATTTCCAAATCTCCCAAAACACACTGAATTTGAAGATTTTATTCTATTTTTTCTGATCTCTTCTACAGCTTACCAGTGTGTCATTACTGCCACCTAGTGGATAATTGACAAATAAACTCTCCAATACACTCATCAAGACAGGTAGGTTCATATCTGTATTGTATTGTATTGTATTGTATTGTATTGTATTGTATTGTATTGTATTGTATGTTGTATGCTCAAAGAAAAACTAAAACAAATAGAAGACAGAAAAAGGGAGAAAATGGGGAAAAAGAAAATTACTGTAAATTGGTTTTCATAGAACAAGTAGGAATTTGAAGCAGAAGTCAGAAAAACACAGGTTGGAACAGGACAGAACTCACTATTTCTAGTGTGTTAAAACAAATCCAGACATGGATGGTTGCCCAACGAGGAGAGACCCCCAGCACATCAGGCACAGCGAGGTCAACAGACAGCCCAAGCAACCGCTCCGGCACTTGGAGACTCACCGCAGACGTCACCACCGCTGTACGCTGATGCACCATGTTTGTATTCAGATCTAACAGCTCTAACCCAAACTTTTTTTCTTCCTTGCAGTGAAGAATCACTTGCACTCTGTTTGCTCTCTAATCAGACTGACAACATAAAATGGGCTTGAAATAAACACAGAAGTGAAGTCGAAGTAGATCCTAAATAAAACTCACCAACATGCATGAGGTTGTTCACTATTTATGGTGAGATGTTCAGCTCTGCATAGATCACTTTCTAAATGTGTGAGAGATCAGTGGAAAGATCTCTCACACATTTTGTGTATGACGATCCTCACATACACAAAGCTTCTGTGTCTAAACTGCAATTTGTACAACAGGTAAAATTCTTGGGGCATCTGATATCAGAACAATGTAAATAAAAATAAATAAAAGGAGACGCAGGCAAAATATCAGTAAGGAACAGCTCATGTATTTCCTAGGAATGTGATTGCAGGAAATTTAAAGACTTAACTTCCCATATGAATTATCAGGAATATTTAGGTATTAACAGGAATTAATAAAAATAAAGTTGGAATTTACAAAATTGCAAGTTATCCTATAACAGGGAACTTAAATGTAGTTAAAAAATAACTTGCTTGATAATCAACCAGATTGAATGCAGTTTCAGTTGAATTTCTACCTGCACATTCATCAATCACATGCACACAGCACACTTACTGCAGGGCTCCTGAGACCGTACCCCTACATGCACTGTGTTTTCTTCATGTAAACAATGAGTCACGCCTCAACAAAGGGTAAAAACCACTGCCTTATGGGTAATAAAAGACCAATAATCAGGATCTCAGGTCTACATTCCTTACTATTGAAGTAAACAGGACCAATACAGAACAGTTCATCAGACAGGAACACACACTGATTAGTCCCATCAGCCACAGATCTGCTTCTCACCGCTCGTTTCCCCCCGGCTCCACCCTCCATTCACCAACCGCCGCTCGTGCACGCACCCGCTGCTCCATCCAGCAGTAGTGTTCAGGTGTTGTGAGGTGAATCCAGTGTTAACCCTGTCAGAATAACTGCTGAAAGATCATCCACTTTCTTGTGCAAATCCATGTGATTAATTATAAAGTAGAGATGTTTAAGTGAATCAGGTTCTGCCCCACATTAACTGTCAGCTATATTGCTTTCAGAGCTCAAAATGAACAAAGCACTAAAGCTGCAAGAAAATACCTCAACTTCAGTTTCTGTCAAATTCCTTTTCTTTAAGGACATCAAACATCACTGACTTTACTAAAGTGGATTTCAAGAAAAAAAATACCATCATTGAATGCTCTCTGTGATAAAGAGACATTAGACATGATTGAAATTCAAAATCTTTATTTATTTTATAGTGTTTATTGTGTCTCGCTGTAGTAAAAGTGTTCAGACTCTCTGTTTCTCTTGTCGTCTTCTTCTTTTTCTATTTCTCCTTTCCTTTTGAATGTTTTTTTGTCTCAGCTGAGCAACAATTTCCTCCCATCGCTCTCGGACCCTCATATAATGTTCTGTTTTATTCTCTGAAGTCTTCTTTTCTTCCTCACAGAGATTCTGTGTATCCTGGAGCCCCCTGTTGGTCTGAAGCTGTAAGTTGTTCCTCTCCTCTATGTCAAGTTTAGATATCTCTCTTTCATCCTCTTGTTTTTCTTTAAAATCCAACATGGGCTCAAACTGAGCAACACGTTCCTCCAGTCGCTCTTTCTCTCTGATCAAATGATCTCTCTCCTGCTCTCCACTATTTTTTACTTTCTCACAGTGATTCTGAGTATCCTGGAGCTCCATGGAGGTCTGTTCCAAAGTGACCTCAAGCTGAGCAACATCGTCCTCCACTTTCGTTTGTTCTCTCGTCCAGCTCTCTCTCTCACATTCTACTGTTTTCTCCAGTTCCTCATGGATTTTCAGGGAAGACTGGAGCTCCATGGTGGTCTGATCCAAAATAAATTCAAGCTGAGCAACACGTTCCTCCAGTTGTTTTTGTTCTCTCGTCCAGCTCTGGCTTCTCTCAGTTATGTCCTGTTCCTGCTGCTTTCGCTCAGAAGCCAAAGTAGCCTCCAGCTTTTGCACAGTCTGAAGCAGAATGGCTTTCTCTTCTTTCTCTTCTGTTAACTTCTCTATCATTAGAAGAGAAAATGCATCCAAGTCTTTCTCTACTTTCTCCATGTGTTCCAGCTTCTCCTTCATTTCAGCAATCTGCTTAGTTTTCTTTGTTCTTCTGGTTTGAAAAAACTTTCTCAACCTTCTGAAGAGCTCCATGTTTATGCCTCTTTACTCACACGCAAAAACCTTGGAAATGAGAGAAACAGAGACGCGTTCCTAATTATAGACGTTGCCTTACTGTGACGTCACAGGGAGATGCCCCCACCCTCCGTCTGTGACGTAACCCGGTCTCTCTTAACCGGACTATGCGCATGCGCACATTACAGAGGTAAAGAGCGGATAAAATATCATGTCTTTACATCTTTTCTGTTGTTCCTGAGAGAAGAGCGATATTACAGTCATAAATAAGATAAAAACGGCTGTAAACTGTGTATAAAGCGAGTGAATCCGAGTTGAAAACCGGAAGTTGACCGGAGTGACTCTATGAATGTCGCAGAATCATAAATGACCTGTAGGTGGCAGTGTGATGTGTATTAGAGCTCACTGTCACAGCAGGTAATTAGAAGTAGTGGAGCTCTAATGACGTCATTAATAGCGAGGACAAGACACACAGCAGTTTGGGATTCTTTTATTGACTTTATTGATTAATTGATTTGGAGTATGATTGTGTTTCTGATCAAAGTAAGTTCATGTGTATGGAGTAAAAACAACCTGTACATTTCTCACTTCCAGACAGTATTATGAGATGTTCATCTGCTGGAAGTTCATGTTTAATGCTGCATGTTTTATAGGATTTATGAGCTGGAATAAATGTTTCAATATTGGTTTTGTTTTAAACGACTGGTGAATTTTTATCTTCTTTTTCCCCTCAACTATAAGGTTGAAACCAATTGTTTATTAAATGCATTATTCACTAAATAAACATCAATGAAAACTGGATGATTTGTTTTTATTGAATGTAAAAATATAAATTTGAGGATAATTGAACTTAATGAATCGAATAGTTTTGGATTAAATGAAGACTTTACTGAACTAAACAGCACTGAATTCTCCTTTAAATCAACTTAAGTTTACTGAACTAAATACTGTTACTTATATGAAAATAAACCCGGTTTCTTGAACCCTGTTCGGTTTCAGCCCCACTTTTGGGCCTCACAGCTGAAAATGACCTTCCTGACTTTCAATGGTAAAAGTTCCTGACAACAGTGTGCTACATACACAATTTACATCTCTTTTGAAACAACACACTTTGGGCTTTACATCATCCAAAGATGCTGAAGTTCATTAGAAAAAAATGTGAGTGTGTACGTCATAAAACATTATTTTTTAAAAAAATATATAAATACATGAATTCGGTCCTGAAACAATCCAGAATAGTGACGGGTTAAAAGTCACATGTGTAATGAGTTTATATTTCAACTTATAGAAAATATTAAAAACGATATTCCTATAAACATTATTCTGAGACTGTGTGTAGTCCTTTTCTCCCTCCGTCTGTTTGAGGAAAAGCAGCCTGATAACCAAATGTACCGAAGGGTTTTTACAAACTATTGTCGTCATTATAAAAACTACTTCATTGCTTATCAATTATCAAATAATAAACAGAATCTTAGACATCATACAAGTGATTTATTTGAGCACTAAAAATACCAAAAGAATAATAATTGAGTAGAATAATTCAATAACACAATGAGCATAAGACTGGTATTTGAACATTAGAAAAACAGTAGAAGAATAAAGTAATGAAAATAAAAGTAGTGGTCAGTGCTGCTGATGCCAAACAGAGAAGCAGTTACACTTTGACTAAATCACAGCGCCACTAAACAAGTCATGCAATATACAAGTGTTTCTGTCCACAAACCCTGCATTGTCTCCTGTCTGAAGCAGGTACCCTGGTAAGTGGTGAGTGTCCTCAGGAGGGGATGGAGGAAACTCAGGAAGCACTAAAACAGTAAGTTCCTCACTGAGTTTTTCTCTGAACTGCTTCTGTGTCATTTGCGTCTGATTCTTTGCACAGGCGATTTCCCGATGTAGGATGAAGGTGTTTACGACGGGGTAGAAGAAGCTCTGGTACCACTTTCTTGTCTTGTGTGAGACTATATAATAGCTGTCTGATATCTACTCCAGTCATGCACCTGAAAATAAATCAAAGTGATCAGATTTTAGAATAAAAAAAGGCAGAAATATACTTGAGTTTCATCATATATGAAATATAATCAAGCTGAATTTACATGACTGAATAATTTGTATGAACCTGTTTTAGTCTAGAACACAGTCTGGAACAGGTACATCCAAGTTTCTCCACTGTCCATTTTACCCTTTCACCTTCCTCTGCACAATGCTTCCTTCAGTGCCTCTGTGAATGATGGAGCACATCTGGACCTTCCTTTTATCCTTCCATTCTACAAACAGCACATCCTCTTCTCTCAGCCAGTGATGAGGCCTCGAGGAGCTTTTTTCAGAAGCTTGTTGGTGATGGTTTGAGGGTTTGTGGACTGGATTTTCCCACATGCTCAGATGTTATTTTTTAGGAGATCTCTAAACAGTGCTGGACTTGTGTAGAAGTCGTCAACAAACAGTTTGTAGCCCATTTCCAACATCTTCTCATCAACTAGTGCCATGACAGAGGGTCTACAGACTGGCTGGGGTGTAAAATCCTTGTCAGTTGATTTATTCCACCTCTCTTCAGGTGTGTTGGGGGATACAACCAGTGAAGACGGATTTTCTGTCTCTCACTTTTACTGGTAGAGCTTAAACAGGTCCTGAGTTTGGAGAATCTGACTGCTTGAACCTCTTTTCTGGTTGATGGCTGGTGTGTGGAACCCACTTCTCATATATATATATATATATATATATATATATATATATATATATATATATATATATATATATAAAGCATTTGTTCTGTTTGTGCAAAACGAGCAGGTGGTCAGAAAGTTCCTTCTCTGTTCCTGGGTTAGTTTGAGGGGTTCACCTCAGTCAGCTTCGTCTCCGTGGTTTGGCTCGTCATCTTACATCATCGTCTCATTGTAATAAACGGTGTTCCAGCATGAAAAAACCCCTGACCTGCATATATACAGACAATAATCAGTTCCCAAACATCTCAACATTCACTGTTTCTAGTTCAATAACAGAACAAATAGCATTCGTACAGTTCAGAGTCTGATTTGAGATTTGATCAAGTTTACATTTTATTCTAACTATGAACTTTATTCTATGTTTGATTGAGTTCTTGCATGTAAATGATACTTTTAATAAATTTTATACTAATTTCATGCAGTTTCTCACCATAAAGACTGGATTTTATAAAAACTTTTTGACAAAATAAATTGTTTCAATGTTATTAAATCTGTACTCGTTATTTCTACATTATTTATTACATTAATTTTAATCAGCTGATTAAATCAACAGT
Organism: Silurus aristotelis; assembly: GCF_946808225.1. Taxonomy (NCBI): domain Eukaryota; kingdom Metazoa; phylum Chordata; class Actinopteri; order Siluriformes; family Siluridae; genus Silurus; species Silurus aristotelis. Next base: position 38,929,735 of record NC_139574.1, read on the forward strand.
TTAAGTTTTAGACAGTTTAATTTTATTAAGAAAAATATCTTGCTTTGTAAAAGATCAACATCACATATAACTAGAAAAACAAAACGCCATTAATAATATTTGTACAGAATTAAGTAGAAAGAAAGTCCTGACATGGCCACTAGAGGGCAGTGTGAGACTGACATCTGACAACCAACTGCAGTTATTATTATTATTATTATTATTATTATTATTATTATTATTAATATTATTATTATTATTATTATTATTATTATTATTATTATTATTATTATTATTAATATTATAGTTTTGGGGGGATTTATGAATGTTCCCTGCTTTGATCAGCAAGATCAGTCCAGACCAGTTTTATTGTTTAAGCAAAACCAATTATTAGGAATTTAATCATTTTATCACTTTGGGTTTCATAAATGTGTAAATCTGCATATAATAATAATAAAAATTATTCATTATAAAATCATAAATATGTTTTAATGTAGACCTTTATGTACTAAAGCCCCTCAGTGCAATAAAGTATTACATTCTAAAGTCCAGCAAACTCGACATGGGAGTCAATTCCTTGTAGCATTTTCTTGAACTTAGTTTGCAGGAGAAAATCTGGTTTTGTTGAAATAACAGGTAAACAGATGATAACTGGATAAATAAATAATGAATAAATGCTTCATCCATCTCATTAACATGCAAACTGATGATGAGTTCCATCACCTGCTGTATGAACCTGAACAGAATCCACATTGTATTTCTAGTTGGAGATGCTGAGATTCTGTTTTTATTGAAATCTTTTGATTAAAACAGCAGGATGAGTTACTAAAGCTGAGCTTTTTCTCTCACTGAGACGTGAATTCTGCAGGACTGCTACTGCAATTTTTACATGAGATGCGATAAAATCGTCCACCTACAGAAACTAGAGAAACCAAATGTGACTTCCTGTAACTCTGCATAACTTCCATGGAGGAGTCTCCCCCGTGTGGGTGGAGGAGGAACTGCTACAGTTTAGAGCCTGATTTGAGGTCAGATCAAGTTGAGTTCTAACATGTAAATAGTACATTTAATAAATTTAGTGCCACCTTAATGCAGGTTCTCAGCATAAATAGTGAATGAACCACATCTGACTCAAAAATATAAAATACTTTTGACCACACAGTGTGAATCAGCTGAAAAGCCGCAGCTTCGGATCAGTCGCTTTTCAGGACTCTTGCTGCTGCATTTTGAACTAACTGAATCTTATTTATGCACTTACTCCAACACCCAGACAGTAAAGTGTTACAGTAGTCTAATCTAGATGTAACAAAAGCATGAACTACCGTACACACACACTGCACCCACTGAATTACAAAATATATATATATTTTTATCATAAATAAGCCGCACCTGTCTATAAGCCGCAGGTGCCTACACTGAAACTAAACAACTTAACACAGGCTTTAACGAAAAACAGTGCCTGTAACACGGCTTGTAACAAAACAGGAGCCTACCAGTAAAGTCATTGGTCCTCCTCCTGCGAACTGAAACCACTGAAGTCATCTCCTTCGGTGTCGGAGTTGAACAGCCTCAGAATTGCTTCATTCGATGTTCTCTCAGAATCGTTTTCATTGTCGCTCTCGTCATGTTCATCTGAAGGCAAATTCCCCGCTGAGCTCGTGCTGCCCTCTTCAACACACAGTAGTCCAGCCTTTCCAAACCCGTTGATTATAGTGGATTTTTTGACCGTGCTCCACGCTGTCAGGATCCACTTGCAGACTTCTCCATAAGTTGCTCTTCGCATTCGGCCCGTTTTAGTGAAGGATTTCTCCCCCCTTGTCATCCAAACCTCCCACTGAATACTTTGTTATGCCCCCGGGAATCACAGCTGGAATGGAGTTTGTCCTCTTGATGGCTTCTTTCACAGAATCTGTTACGTGAACCCTCATGCTGTCCATAACGAGCGATGCCTTGTTCTTGTGAAAAAATCCTCCCTGTCGCTTGCCGTAACACTGCGTCAGCCGTTCTTTCATTAGGCTTTCCGTTATCCATCCTTACTTGTTTACTTTGACAGCGATTTCTATCGGGAGTTTTTCTTTTGGCATCGTAATCCGTTTAAAGATGACCATCGGTGAAAGTTTTTCTCCCGACGCCGTACAGCTCAGTACGCAGGTAAAGTGCGTTTTTTCGTGGCCAGTTGTTTTTAGCACGATGAATGATTCACCTTTTCTGTTCACAGTCCGAGTAAACGGCAGATCAAATGTCAGCGGAACCTCATCCATATTAATTATGTCGTGTGGGACGATGGAATGCTCCGCTATCTTTACATGAGAGAAGTTTGAAACTTTTTCCTCGTAGTCGGGAGGGAGCTGCTGACACGGAGTCGTCCGTGACCTTATGGACAGGTCTTTACGTCTCATAAATCTAAAACACCACGATGGTCTACCTCCAAAATCCTCAAGCTTCATTGAGGTGGCGATAGTTTTCGCTTTCAGTCGGATCTGCACAGTTGAAACACCTCGGCCGTCCGCTCTCTGTGCGTTGACCCAGACTTCGAGCTCATTTTCTAGTTCGGGATTTTATTGTCTTTTTGCACCGATTCAGATCCTCATGCTGCTGTTTCCAACGTCTTATCATCGACTCATTAAGTCCAAGCTCCAGTGCCGCAGCTCTGTTTCCTGGGAAAAAAAGGAGCGGCTTATAGTCCGAAAAATACGGTACTAAATATAGTTATTGTTGTGTGTGTGTGTGTGTGTGTGTGTGTGTGTGTGTGTGTGTGTGTGTGTGTGTGTGTTCTTGTAGATCTGGACGTCACTCACAGATGCTGAAGAAGCTTTCACTGAATATTAAACTGGTTTCTCCTCCACAGCTGGAACTTGAGCTGGATGTGGGTGGACTCTGGATGTAGTGGTTCCTCTCAGTCTCGCGCTTCTTACGAGATTAAAGTGTTGATGGAGCTGTAACACAACAGAGACACTGCTCTTACACACCGCTGTTAGTCTTTATGCCGACACCAGCAAAATTACCCCTTGATGCTGACTGAAATCCCCTCATATGACCAAACCCACACTTTATATTAATAGCTTACACTTTATGGTCGTTAAAAAAAAGTTTGCCGTCCATAACTTTTCGTCTCCGTCTTGTAACCGACAACCTTCAGGAGAGACGTCATGTCCACACACAATTCATATGTAACAGATCTAATACAGGACTTTAGTAAAAAAAAGGTTTGGACCCCCCTGGTCTAAAGGGTCTACTCTATTCTACTACTACTTACACACTCAGCAGCTACCTGATGTTCAATAGTAGAAAAATGTTTAATAGAGCGACTGTACGACTGCTGGAACAGTGAGTTTCCAAACTTTATGGGTTTTTATTCTCTTTGAAACACTGAGTTTATTATTTATTATTAGAGCTGCAACAACTAATCGAATCGATAATAATCGATGATGAAATTGGTTGTGAGCGAATGCTGTTATCCTCATCATGTGAAAATGGTGTAGTTTAATGAAGTGTTATTGTGTAAACTGTTTGTTTGTAACTTCGGGAGTCGCACTGGATCTGTTCTGTCGTGACTCGCGAGCATCAGGTTGCGCAATCGACTCGATCACATCATCACGATGATTTCATTAAAACGGTGCGAACAAACACTAAATCTAAAAGCAGTAAATAACAGCATTTGTACACTGATGCATATTTTTCCTTTTTTTTTTCAGTAAGTCTGTTAACTTGCTGCGTTTCTCCGTTTCATTCTCTTTTTATAGCATTTGTCTACAACAGTAACTTATCTGTTCTAAAAAGTGATTTACTGCGGCTTTACTACGTTCAAATGCTTGTTTTCAATTTTTATATATTTAATGTATGCATATCATTCATTATTATACAACATTGTATTTATTATATATTCTAGATGTTTATATTTTCACAACTAAAAAAAATTACTGTAGTTTTTTTAAACTAAAATTATATAAAAAATGTTATAATATTTTATATAGATTTTTTTAAGTATGTTTGCCAACTTGCCATCTGTAAAATACAATACAAATGTTGATTTACACAAATTGCTTCATCTTTCATACTTAAATGATTTTGTATGATTAATGATATACAGTTATAATAAACAAAACATCTAATTATAAGTTTGTTTTTTATCCAATTAATTGGGGGAAAAAATCATTAGATTAATTGATTGCCAAAATAGCTAGTTGCAATATTTATAATTATTGTAATTACAATTATTATTGATAAACAAATCCCCCATAAAAGCCTCAAAACAGGTGGAAAGGTGATCAGGACCATCGGTACCGGAGTGAAGAGAAGAAAAGTGATCTGTTCCTCATTTATTGTCTAATCCTGATCATTAACATCAAATTCATGGACTTGCAGGAAAAAGCAATAGAATATTTAACCTGAGGATGAAACCTATTGAAGCTAAGATTAGTTAGCCGGCTAGTTAGCCTAGCTCAGTGGTTCTCAAAGTGTGAGACTCGGTGTTGAAAAGAGAATAAAACCCATAAAGACTAGAAAGTCACCGTTACAGGGGTCTTACAGTCGCTCCATCCCGGCAGAGGGTCTTCATCCTCCACCTGGAACACGGAGTTTCTCCCGGAGCTCATTACTGATGATTCAGAGTAGTGATGAGTCGGTTATGAACGATTCCTTGATTCTGAACGAGTCTTTAATGTGACTCAGAAGAACGATTCGTCTCAAAGAGTGATTCATTAATATTCAACTGGACGCGCGTGAGCAAATCATCACAAAATCTCCATAGGTTATGCAGAGGAACTAAATGACTCACAAATGATTCGCTAATTTTAATGAATGAGATTCAAAGAACCGAGTCACTAAAATGATCCGATCTTCCCATCACTTTTACAGCGATGGCGCGTTGATCCTAGAAACTCCGCCTCTCTGGTAGCGTCCGCGTCCCTGATTGGTGCATGAATTTCTCCCCTACGGACCAATCAATAGAGACCAAAAAAGAAGGTCACGTCACAAAACCACGCCCCGTTTCCATGGAAACCAGTACACAAACAATCTCTTTTTCTGGCGACAGGACAATCAAGACTGCTTGTGGATATTTTTCAAAATATTTAATAAATGCACACATTATATACAAAAAGTTTAAAGATGCAGGACACCAACACAAACAAGTAAGTTTCTATTACTGTTTTTACTTTATTTATACTGATTATTTTCCTGTAATATCACATTCCCAATGTATTATATATACTGTAGAATTGTCTGTCATGTGATTTGATTACATTTTGTTGATATTAGAACAAAGAGAGCTGCATCAGACATGCCACCACCCAGTGCTGCTAAAAAGCCTCGACTTGATGCTGCAGCTCACAAAAACACAAAACAATCCCTTATCAGTAGTGCATTAAAAACACTGCAGCATTCCTGCTATGATGTTTTATCACCAAGCTGCATTGATGCACTACTTCAAGGGAAATTTGAACTTCCTTCTTTGACAGATGAAGAAAAATCTGTCATTTCCAAGTTTTGTGTGAACGAGGTCAGTGATTATCGTCTGTTTTATTTAGTGTGCATTCAATTCACACATGCAATTCTATAGCTCTGGATTTGAGTTTTCTCATTTTTAATAGTCAATCCATAATTAACTGGTCCTGATGTTCTGAAATTGAACAGTAGATATGATTTGTCATGTAAAAATGTTTGCTCCAGGTTTTGGTTTATGCAAATTCTAGTAGTTTTTCTAAACCTAATCTACAGTCAAGTCTTAACTCCCTAATATTTGTTTCAAATACATGACTTGAATACATGTTTGATTTAGATCTTTTTCTTCCGTCTCATTTAGACGTTGGCAGAGACGTTTCTGAAAGCGGTTTTGGAGAAGATCAAGGCGGAGAAAGAGTCTATGGGACATGAACTCCTGCAGTCTCTCTGTAGGGTTTATGTGGGCTTGTGTCAAAAGAGAGGAGACTCTCATAAAGCACATGCCCTCGCCTACAGATTTCTCAAAGAAGGTGAGATTATATTGACATTTCATTATATATTTACTAAAAATGATCCGGACAGTGATATAAAGAAGCCACTTTTGTTCTGTTTTTGGTTTTGTATTTCTTCCTATAAAGTGTATTTTAAATCTGTGGTATCATTTTGTTTTCTTTGCAGACTTTTTTGAAGCCTCAAAACTAATAATGGTCATGGTGACAGCATGGCCAAGTGTTTTCTCCTGTAACAGCCCTTTATGCAGAGCCATTCACATCGTGTCCAAAATGAAGGCATACGGCAAGATTTATTACTTGCTCAGCAAATTTCTGCACTGGGATACAGTAAGTAGCTGATTCTGATCACAACAGTCACCAGAATAATCATTAAATATCGCTTTTCAACTGGAATTTTCAAGTGTTTTACTGCAATCTTAATCTACTTTTAATGTCCAATGTGCATGTGATCTATGGAGCAAATTCATTATAAATCCATGTTGAATTTAATCAATAAGTATTTCATTTTTTTCTTAAAAAATTCAAGCTGAAAGTGTTACAGGACATCGCTATTGTAGTCCTTTTTTTATTAGTGTGAGTAAACGCTGATAATGAGCAGCAAAGAAACTGAACTTAACTCCAGCGTTAATGTCGCTGTTTATGACAAAATGATCAGATCAGTGCAATAAACATGCAGTCAAAACAATCTGTGTTTCATAATATACTAATAAAGGAAGTGATATAGAACCATGTGACACTGTGCTCAATACTGAATAAACAAACTAAATCTGTGCCTCAAATTACATACTCATGTACTATTCTAGAGCAGTATTTACCCCTGCTACTGTCTGATACATAAACCCTTTAGTAACGTGTGGTCTTTTGCATGTGTTTTAAAATCTTGGAGTCATTTGGAGGTCATTTTCTAGGACTCCTCCTCACATAAGAGTAATAAATGGAGGTTATAAAAAGAGCAGAATGCACAGTTGGAGCTCGACCTCAGTATTTCAATCATCTGCACTTGTGATTGGTTGTGACCTTTCAGTTATGATCATATTATTGTAAACATTGTTTCATTGATCTGGTTTTTAAAGAAATGATGTATTTTTCTGCCAGGAGCCTCCAGGAAACATCTGCAGCACCATCACCAGCACACTGAAGGCTCTTCTGAAAGACAAAAATCTGACTTTCCAGAAGAGCAGTTGGTATGGTGATGATCTCTGTCCTGCTGCCTGGGACTACGTCTTCAGCCTGGACCTTCTGTGTGTACAACTGGGCTGGATTTGGACCGACTCCCATGTTATTCGGTACTGAATGTGAAACTGCTTCAACGTGTTTAATTCTCATCTTTCTAGTTTATTAAACATTAGATAAATTGCAAACTGGCAAATGTGAGACTCATATGAGACAGTGTATTTAATATGTCCAATTTTTTATTCATCAGAAAAAGTGTGTGGCTCATTTTGAATACGTGGCTGAAACAAACACAAACAGAGGAAACGAAGTACAGAAACGTCTCTGTAGCAGCAATATTCAGGCTACTTGGTAAGTTTCCTGTAAATCCTGTTTTAGAGCATTATCTCACATTATTTCTGGATTCTTCTGTTTTTCACTCATGTTCTTTATCTCAAACAGGGCGACTTGGCCAAAATGGCCTTAAGGAGAACGTGGCAGCATCAGTGGAGGATCTAACAAAAAGCATCACTGAGTTCAGGGGACAAAAAGGTATCACTAAAGGATCAATTAAACACGTCCTTAATCAATCTTTATCTTTATTCTCTGATTTTTAGTTCTCTATCAACAGGAAAGTGTTCCAGCAAGTCCTAATTTTATGATGGATTTTGTGTGCAGATTTGCCGTGGGAGGTGCAGCTCGCAGTGGTTTATGCCACTCATGATCTGGCACCCAGCAGCCCCAAAGTCGCTCTGAACGCTTTAGAATCGTGGAAGAAAGACCTCACAAAGCCCGTTCCTCCAGCCGTCCCCAAGTGCCTGAAGCAGATCAGATTTCTTTCTTCTCACCTAAAGACCCAAAAAATTATTACAATAAATAATGTTTAATAGATATAATTGTTTTTTTATGTTTTTGTACATAAATAAATAAAACACATAATAGATCTGCAGTGTTATTGATTGTCTCTTTACAGTTTCGGGTCGTGCGTTTCACACCCAATCATCTGCCTTCAGTCCCAATCATCCTCTTAATAACATCAACATGATGCCACAGCTGTAGACACCATCATTATTATACAGCATATAATACATGCAGTATAACAGAGCGCATACAGATTCTTGTACATTTTCCCTGCATTACAGTTTTCCTGGTGTTTTGAAATTAAGTCAAATTGTGTGTTTTTGTACAGATTCTACAAAGAAAATGCAAAAGTATAAATGACTCATGAAAAAGCTTAACTGTTGTGATCTGTTTGGGTTGACCTTTATATAATGTCCTTTATACTGAAAAAACCTTTCAAAATGAGCGTGTTAATAAACACGTTAACCCAAATTCATTTTAACAGCACTAATATTATTAATGCACAATTAATGCAGCACACATTTCTTCATTTTTATTAAAAATTAAAAACCTTTAACGCAACACATTTATTCACAACGTCCTTTCCTTTACTCAGATATTGTTATATTTTTATCATGCCTGAACAAACACTTAAATCTTGGAGAGGTTTTCCATACAAACTACGATGCCCTTGGGGTCTTTTCTGATCAGGGAAGAATCACACAGCACACAGAATGACGCATATGTTCTTATTCAGTTTAATGCAGATAACAGACAAGTATATATTCACACTGGAAAAAACCTGGCCTAAAACTGTTCCTGATTGGGTAAGAAGACATAGTAACCAGAGATATGTGAGCCCTCACAAAGACATTCCGTGTACCTTACATACCCACATCGTAAAGATCCTATAGACACTGAACAGACAACATAAGAATGTGTTTAGAGAACCAGTGTGAGGTTCTCAACCATCTTAATACTAACAGGTATGAAAAAATGTAAAGATCTCAGGTGAAAATGTTTTTTTTCATCACTAAAGATTTGTTTTATTGATGCGTTAAGTCTCAAATCAAGGACCAGAATCCGCCAATTAAAACGATCCGTAAGGAAACAGCAAAAGTTCCGATTGGTGTCATGATAATTCACGTACAGGGGAAGCTTGTATTGTGAGTAACATGATTTATAAATACTTTTCAGGAGGAGCAAAAACTTTTTTTTATTTAATGCATTACGAGCAATAACTTGCATTGTGAACATCGAGCATTGCGCTAACAACATGCAAACGGCTCGCGCTCAACTACTCAGCTTTCCTTTTCCCAAAAGTCTTGGGGATCATCAAGATGCCTTCACGGTCATTTTGCTTAGCAATCTCTGAAATGAAAATAAGTCTCGGTTCAAAAGAAGTTCAAGCTCCTCCCTCCTGGACGCATCATCAAAAAGAAACAGGATCAGTCGGGTATTAGCTAAACACAATGCTAACACCCAGGTAACGTGTCAGCATCAAAACACCCAAGAAAAACAACAAAGTGCCAATTGCACAGAACAGTCCAACAAAACCTGCAATCATACACATATACATCGTGAAGCCGAGGGCCTACCTGTCCTGGGACTGCTCCTCATACATCCTCTCCTTGCCCTCTTTAAAGAGACGGATTGCCCTTTTCGATTTCTTCATCAGGCTGTCGATGTAGACTTTAAAGTAGTCGTTCTCGCTGAGCTGAGCGAGTTTCTGGTTCTCCTCGTATTTGCACAGGATCATCCTCAGGTGCTGGTACGTGTCCTGCAGAATGTCAAGGATGTAAGGGGTGCTGTTCTTCAGCTGGAGCCTGGGATTCTGGCACAGCCTCACCTAGAAGAAAAGCACAATGGGACTTGCTATATATTTGCATCCCATCCATGTCTACTGTGGGTCCATCCGACAGTGACAAAAGCTGTACTAGAAAATACTACTAGACCAAACCAAAGTACATTGGGGTCATTATTTTTTTTAATTTATATTAACCACCAATCAACCAGACTGTTCTATTTTAACTCTTGATATTCAGGTTTGAAGCTCTTTTCTGGCTTCTATTTCTTGTCAAATCATCATTGTCCTCATTCTGCAGGATGTCCCAAATGTTTCCATACTTTAAGGAAATAAACACTATGTAGCAAAACAAAATGTATTTCTTTAAGAAATAAAAACAGGGGTCGGCTTGCAGTTCGGAGACTCGCTCGCTGAGGTTCCTATTAACGTCTATTGCACAATGAGACGGTGTGGTTTTTTTTGTTGTTGGTTTTTTCCCCAATTGTCTCTTTCTCATGGTGGAGTTGTGAACACTGACCTTAACAGGCATGTGAGGCTGCAGTTCTTTGGATGTTGTTGTGGGGTCTTTTGTGACCTCTTGGATGAGTTTTTGCTATTTGTGAATAATTTCTCTCACTAATCGAAAAAAGCCCCACACTGAGGCAGAGACATTAATGCCCCCTGCCTGCAAAGCCGCTGTCAACAAGATGCTCGGCCCTGACGCAGTTAAAGAAATAGCTAAAGTTCCTCTCAGATTACACAATTACCAGACATATTGATGAAACTGAAAACAGAGAGACACTGAGAGCTGCTGAGCGAAAGCTTTGTAAGTGTGTGTTGAGTACATGTGTATTATCTAGCAAATCTAAGTTCCTTACCATCTCTCTCTCTCTCTCTCTCTCTCTCTCTCTCTCTCTCTCTCTCTCTCTCTCTCTCTCTCTCTCTCTCAGGATACCCAGAAGGACAAATGAAATGGGAGATGCTCCCAGAATAAACAGAATTGATGTTGATGCCATCAGGCACAATAATATTATTGGACCTCCGCAGAATCCAAACCAAAATAAGTTTCTCTTTAAAGCAGATGCTGTTACAGAACCACTGTGAACGAGTGTGTGAGCAAGTGTGTGAACGAGTGTGTGAGCAAGTGTGTGAGCGAGTGTGTGAATGAGTGTGTGAACAAGTGTGTGAATGAACATGTTAGAGATCACACAGTATGTGCCTTATCTTCCTTTGTAGTTATTGTTGTTCCTGTCAGGATCATTCGGAACGGACTTTAGAGTCCAGATACATGTACTGTAAGTATCTCCTCAAAAGCACATGCTGTTACAGAACCTCACTGTGAACGAGTGTGTGAACGAGTGTGTTAGATCTCATTCAGCTAATGAACATGTAATCGTGTATCATTTCATCATGTGTGAATTTGTACGTTTGATTCTTTCATGTGAAATGCTGCGTTTGTCTAAGTTACAGATGTTACATGTTTGTTTTACATGAAAATACAGTGAGCTGATATGTGAATAATGATGTGGCTGCATTCTGAACACTTGGTGCTTCTTGTTCCTGCTTTTAAAATGTGTGACGTATTTCTTGTTGTTTTTTAGATTCTTTATATGAGGTGTATGGTTCAACCACCTCCAAACCTTCACCATCGCCTAAAGATGAAATGATGCAAAATAATTTCTCACATTTTTTAAATCAGATTTTAAAACAACAACAAAAAACATAAACCCTGTGTCTCTGTTTGTATTACTCCCCATTCTACTGGACCCACTGCATGGAGTTTACTGGGTGGCACCTGGAACTTCAGATCCCGGAAGATGCACAGGCTAAAACTCAGACAGACAGACACACACACACACACACACGCGCACACACACACACACACACACACACGCAAACGCACATACACACACACACACACACACACACACACACACACACACACACACACACACACACACACGTACGCACAGAAACCCTCACCACCACCTATAGCTCAAACCACATAAAGAAAATAATCTCCTAAAATGTTTAATCAGATTTAATAATAATAACAAAAATACAAATAAACCCTGTGCCTCTTTCGCTAATATATACATCATTTTGAAATATTATTTGTACCTTTTGTGTGTTTGCATCTATTATATATTATTATTTGACATTTTTGTAGATTTTCCAGTAATTTAAATTAAATGTTTTATTGTTCATATACAGTGACTTGTGAATTATTCTGTTTACCCGCAGCATCTTCTGTGTTGCCTGTCCAGAGTAAAAAACAACCCTATGTATTCACAATTCACGTTTCAGTGACACGTCAAATAATGTCACAGTTAAAGTATGTTTGAACCAATGATATTTGCATGGGAGGATCATGGGAATATCTTATGGGTTCAAACAAAGACAACTACAGCCATTTGTTGGTCAAAATACCACCATAAAGGATGCTTACCACAGTGAGACTAAACCATTATTTACTCATGTATGAATCCTAATTACACCAACAATCAGGGACTTTAAAAGCGGAAAGTGTCAGAGCCTGCAACGTGACCATCAGACTCAATTTGTCATTACAACCGTGATGAGAAAAATGCAAAGCCAACTCTGTGCCATGAGGTGGGTTCACATGCAACTCGGACCTCGTGGCGTAACGGTAGCGCGTCTGACTCCAAATCAGAAGGTTGCGTGTTCAAATCACGTCGTGGTTGCAGGGCTCTTGCTTTTTGGCCTCTTTTAGCAGCTGCTCGATCTGTGATTGTCTAATGTGGAGACTGAATTTGTCCAAAGTGGAGTCTGTCTCATCAAATTAACGTTAGTACATTATGATGATGATTATGATCAGTGTCTTCACATAGATCAGGGGTATTAAACTCAGATATATAAATGTTTTATGACGTACACATTTTTTTCTAATGAACTTCAGCATCTTTGGATGATGTAAAGCCCAAAGTGTGTTCTTTCAAAAGAGATGTAAATTGTGTATGTAGCACACTGTTGTCAGGAACTTTTACCATTGAAAGTCAGGAAGGTCATTTTTAGCTGTGAGGCCCAAAAGTGGGGCTGAAACCGAACAGGGTTCAAGAAACCGGGTTTATTTTCATATAAGTAACAGTATTTAGTTCAGTAAACTTAAGTTGATTTAAAGGATAATTCAGTGCTGTTTAGTTCAGTAAAGTCTTCATTTAATCCAAAACTATTCGATTCATTAAGTTCAATTATCCTCAAATTAATATTTTTACATTCAATAAAAACAAATCATCCAGTTTTCATTTATGTTTATTTAGTGAATAATGCATTTAATAAACAAATGGTTTCAACCTTATAGTTGAGGGGAAAAAGAAGATAAAAATGCACCAGTTGTTAAAAACAAAACCAATATAGAAACATTTCTTCCAGCTCATAAATCCTATAAAACATGCAGCATTAAACATGAACTTCCAGCAGATGAACATCTCATAATACTGTCTGGAAGTGAGAAATGTACAGGTTGTTTTTACTCCATACACATGAACTTACTTTGATCAGAAACACAATCATACTCCAAATCAATTAATCAATAAAGTAAATAAAAGAATCCCAAACTGCTGTGTGTCTTGTCCTCTCTATTAATGACGTCATTAGAGCTCCACTACTTCTAATTACCTGCTGTGACAGTGAGCTCTAATACACATCACACTGCCACCAACTGGTCATTTATGATTCTGCAACATTCATAGAGTCACTCCGGTCAACTTCCGGTTCTCAACTCGGATTCACTCGCTTTATACACAGTTTACAGCCGTTTTTATCTTATTTATGACTGTAATATCGCTCTTCTCTCAGGAACAACATAAAAGCTGTGAAGACATGATATTTTATCCGCTTTTTACCTCTGTAATGTGCGCATGCGCATAGTCCGGTTAAGAGAGACCGGGTTACGTCACAGACGGAGGGCGGGGCATCTCCCTGTGACGTCACAGTAAGGCAACGTCTATAATTGGTAACGCGTCTCTGTTTCTCTCATTTCCAAGGTTTTTGCATGTGAGTAAAGAGGCATAAACATGGAGCTCTTCAGAAGGTTGAGAAAGTTTTTTCAAAGCAGAAGAACAAAGTGCTTGTAAAAAGACTGCCAGCAGATCAAAATCAATCACATCTTTCATTAATGTTTTTTCTTTTTTAAATACAGTTTTGGACCTGATTGTATTCAATAAAAAATATGTATTAAAGTTAATTTACCTTGTGATTAATTTACCAGATTATTTTATTCTTATGATAATTTCTTACTTACAAACATCTTAAGTCGATAATTATGATTGAAGAATGACAAGAGACTATAAATACTACCATGTGTTTAAGTAAAACATCTGTTTGTGTTCAGAGAAGGTAAGTATAATGAATAATCTAAGGGAAATTAAATAAAGTCTTGTTAAAAGTGCAGTGTTGTCAGGAAACAGAAGGAAACGAGGCCAGGTAGCATGAATGAATGATATCTTTTCTAATAGCTCATAACACACATCTGACACGCGCTAATCACGTGTTCTCACATTCTTTATTTTCAATGCACTTCTACTCCCCCTATTGGTCACTTTAAGTATAACACAACAACAGGTCACCACATGCAGTACAAACTAATTACACCTCAAATTAAACCCCACAAATTTTTTATCAAAATCACATTCCAAACTGCAAACACGTGTTTTCTATTAAATAATATAATTATAAATATTTTAATACCCTACTGTGTCTAAACACAGGAGCGCTACAGGAACTAGTGTAGGGTTTACAATCACACACCACTTCGCTTGTCTTAACACCACCCGTTTTCAGCTTCGGCGTCTGCATTTGAATCATTGAAGCCCCGCCTCTTTTGTGATGTCGGTATCTCTGATAGCGCCCTGGACTCGCTTTTATTGTCATGACAACTTTGTTGTGCTGCAGTTCAACACAAACATTTACTGACCACAGCAATGAAGCGCAAACAAACAGCTGAAATGTTTTTAATTGTTTTTAGTGATAAGCGTCAATGTTTTGAACAATCCGCTCTCCAAGACGCCAAAAAAGATTTTTCAGCCAGAAAGAGCGACTTTCAGAAGAAAGAAGGAGAAATAATGAGAGATAATAAGACGGGTAACAGATTTTATTTTGTAGATAAATTTAACATTGCCAAGTGCAGAGATAAAAAAGGCAACATCAGAAGGCCAATGAATGCCTACATGGTTTGGGCGAGGAAACAGAGGCCCATCTTTTCCAAGGCCAATCCAAATAGCAGCTCTGCAGAGATCAGCATGCAGCTTGGGATCCAGTGGAACAAACTGAGTGAGAAACAGAAGAAACCCTACTACACTGAATCATGGAGGCTTAAACAGGAACACGAACAGTTGTTTCCTGGTAGGTGAACTTTCTTTATAGACAAATGGCAAAATAACAAAACAAACACATCAATTCTGACACTTTTATCGTTTTTATGTTGCTTCTTACTCTTTAAATTCTTCTTTTCTATCATGTAGATTGGGTTTATAAACCGCTTCCAAAGAAGGGTAGGAGAAAAGGCAGTGTGCAGAGTAGTGACTCACAGAGGAGACCTGATCATCAACCAAACCACCACATAGTCATGAACATGCCAGAAGAAGTACCAGTCCATGACCTCGTTCCTGAAGTTAGTGATCAGTTCCCCGGCCTTAGCCACCAAGAACTGCTGTCTCCTAAAGACTTCTGCTTTGATCCTCCTCTTTTCCCTTCTGTTTCTGAGTCGACTTTCTGCCAGACCAAGTGAGTTAGTAAATTGCATTGGAACAGTTTCAGAAGAATGACATGCAAATGAAGTTTTACTCTGCATCTTAAATAATCGCCATAATCGCCACTCATTTACTTTAATATGCAGCTAAAATTGTGCACTTCTGTTTACAGCACCTGCTATGGGTCTGAGTGTACAAGCAGTGAGGTTCAGCTCGAGGACGAGGAGGAAATCACTTTGCTCAACAACGACATCTTTTCCATTTTAAATGAGGATTGTGACTTTTTTAACCAGTCTGGAGCCCTGAATCATACTGAAGACCCCCACAACAGCACAGAGATCCTGGATTCTGTACCAGCCTTTGATGTCGACAGCTTCGAGGATCTGTTGAAGCAACTTGAAAAAATGGAAAATGATTCAGGAATAGAGGAAGATGGTGAAATACGAACATTTCATGTACTTTAGTGTGCATGTTGTTTCACCATCTTCATTTTATATTGAATTCCAATTTAAAGTTTTATTTAAATAAAGATTTTTAATTTCAATCATGTCTAATGTCTCTTCATCACAGAGAGCATTCAATCACTTTATTTTCTTTCCTGAAGTCCACTTTAGTAAATTCAGTGATGTTTGATGTTCCTTAACCCGCTGGAGTCTGAATTGCCGCCGGCGCCCAATCGTGCTTTTTTTCAGATGCCAGCAAAAAGAGCTTAAACTGTTTGGTCATATTTTATCAAAAATGTCAAAGTAATACATCATTTAAATCTGTAAAGGGTCTTCTTTCATTTGTGTATGCTCACTATATAAACAAAACGTTGTATTTTTTTAAAAATAAATAAAATATTAAATTTTTTTTATGTAAATTTTTTTTTTATTGAATACAAAAGTATATAAACAACAAAAGCAAATATACACTTACAATGTAGATAAATATTACAGGCTCAACACAGTATAACTAATAAATTGTTTAGAAAAAATAAAGAAAATAAATAGATAGAAATCTGAAATTATAATTTACATTAACTTAAATAGTGAGTAAAAGAAAAGAAAAGAAAAAAATAAATAAATAAATAAATAAATAAAATTAAATAAAGATAAATATTAGGGGCAGTATTACAATAAATTAAATGATGTCAATAAATAAAGCAGCTTCACAGCACTCTGCGCTTTCATCTTATTGAGGGCCTTGGAAAAACATTTGAAGTCATTTTTGAATATAATAAGTAGTGGGGGGGGGGGGAATTAGAGAATCTACATTTATGAATGAAATATTTTGCTAATATTACAATGTTATTAAGCAAAAAAAAATAAACACAAAAGTCTTTAGGTTCTCCAAATATGATGTAAAGAAAAAACAAAACTATCAACAACCACCTCTTTTTCTATCAACCAGTCCTGAATTGACATCCAGAAGAGTTTGGAGAAATTGCAGAAGAGAAAGATCTGATCCGTGTCTTCAGAATGGCTTTCACAAAAGGAACAGGGGACAATTTCTATATTAAATTTCTGATTTGGGAATTTGTAAGAAGGATAAATCTCATTTAAAATTTGAAGTGTATTTCTTTAGCTTTAGGAGGAACAGGAGGAACATCTCATCAGCATCTTTATGCCAGAAGGTATTGCATTAACAACAGTGAAAAACTCTTCCGGGTGACAGGCAAAGCCATGTTTCAAAGTAAAAGCATTATAGTCTAAAATGTGACCCTGTTCATCCATTAGATCTCTTACTGACCATATACTTCTGTTTAACCAATTCTTATAGCATAAAGATCTGTTCCTGTGCAATATATATTTGTTGTTTCAAACTGAAGCATTATGAGGTGTAAAATTGTGTGTATGTGCCAATTTCCAAAATAAGAGTACTAAGCGGGCTTAGTTTCACTGGGAGTTTAGATAAATCAAAATCACATTTGAGAAAAAATTGAATTCCACCAAGTTCTTGAAACAAAGCTGATGAAACTGTAAACCAAAAACTCTCTTCTTTACATAGAAACATTTTTAACCATTTAAGTTTTAACAAAATATTCACGTTATCAAATTCAATTACATTCAAACCACCTTGTTCATAGGATTTTGTAGTGTCTGCTTTTTTATATATATTGGGCTTTGTGCTTCCAAATAAAATTAGAAATTTTTTGGGAGCATATTTTAATGAAATTTGAGGGAGGAGCCAAAGAAAGAGCGGGATAAATCAGTCTTGATAAATATTCAACCTTCGTTAGCAAGATTCGGCCAAAAATGGAAATGTCTCTTTGTAACCAGCAATTTAATATTCGGTTTGCTTTTTGCAAGTTATTATCCAAATTTTCTTTCGTACTTAATTTCTGGTCTTTGGTAACTATAATGCCTAGATTCTTAGATTCAACTGGAGTCCTGATGCCTTAGAAAAAACATTAACTATTGAGATAGCCAGAGGAATTTGGTCTTTGTCTTTTAAGAACAGTGTAGTATCGTCTGCCAATTGACTAATTGCTAAACGTTTACCAAATACTTTTAATTTTTGTACTGTTTGATCATGAATAACTAAAGTAGACAACATATCCGCAGCCAAAATGAATAAAAGAGGGGACAGAGGGCATCCCTGCCTTATTCCACGACTAACAGGAAATCTTTGTGATGTACCATAGGGAAGAGAAATAAAACTGTTCATACCTTTATAGATCATTTTTATAATATTGACAAAGTGCTCACCAAAACCAAAGCTTTCTAAAGCTTTAAATAAAAACCTGTGTCAAAGGCTTTCTTAAAGTCTAAGAAAAGAATATATCCATCATCCTCTATCAAGTGATTGTATTCTACCATATCCATTACTAGCCTTACATTATTGTGAATGGATCTTTCTTTAAGAAATCCTGATTGAACCTCATTAACTACTCCATTAAGTCCTTTTTTCAATCGATTGACAAAGACATGTGTGAAAATTTTATAGTCACTGTTAAGTAAAGTGATTGTGCGGAAATTATCTAAAAATCTATTATCTTTATCTGGTTTGGGGATTAATGTAATCAAGCCTTGACTCATTGTGGGGCCCAATGAACCATCTTCAATAGATTCAATAAGGGCATTAAACAGTAACATTTTCAAATCATTCAAAAAAAATTTATAAACATTTCCTGTAAGGCCGTCAGGACCAGGCGATTTGTTTGATTTGAGTTTCTGTACAGCTAAATCGAGTTCTTCCATACATAATTGTGCATCACAAAGCTCTCTTAATTCATTGTCAATCTTAGGAATAAAATGTCTAATTTTTTAAAAAAAAGTCATCACACTCCTTTGGAAAAGAATTAGACAAATACAAGTCACTGTAGAAATTATGTATTTCTTTGCTTATTATTTTAGGATCAGTATTTTCAACATCATTTACCATTAGGGAAACAATACTGTTTTTTGATTGCCGTCTTTTTTTCTAACCTACAAAAATAGGACGTGCTCTTCTCTCCCTCTTCTATCCACTTGGCTTTTGAGCGAATGTATGCACCTTTAGCTTTTTTAATGTACAAGTTATTCAGTTGTTCGGATTTTGGAGGCCCGTAACACTAACACAAAACTTAAATATTACTCAGTGTAGGTGTAATTGAGAATTAAATTACTTTCATATTAGAAAACGGGAGATAACTAAGCCGCTTAGTGAGAGCACATGTGTTCAGCCTGCCATCTTGCCGGAACTGAGAGAAAGAGAGACCGGAGGGCGGAGCATCTCTGTGTGACGTCACAGTAGGGCCACTTGTATGTATGAACGCGTTTTTCTCTCATTTCCTAAGGTTTGTGCGTGTGAGTAAAGAGGCATAAACATGGGGCTCTTCAGAAGGTTTAGAGAAATTTTTCAAACTAGAAGAAAGAAGAAATCTGAGCAGATTGCTGAAATGAAGGAGAAGCTGGAACACATGGAGAAAGTAGTAAAAGATTTGGATCCGATGATAGAGAAGATAACAAAAGAGAAAAAAGAGAAAGTCTTTCTGCTACAGACGGTGCAAAAGCTGAAGACTATTTTGGCTATTGAGCGAAAGCAGCGGGAACAGGATATAACTGAGAGAAGCCAGAGCTGGGCGAGAGAACAAAAACAACTGAAGGAACGTGTTGCTCAGCTCGAGGTCACTTTGGAACAGACCTCCATGGAGCTCCAGTCTTTCCTGAAAATCCTTAAGCAAAACCCCACATACCTCCAGAACATCACTAAGCTTCTGTCTTCACTGAACCTCCATGAGGAACAAGAGAAAATTGTAGAACGTGAGAGAAAAAGCTGGGCCAGAGAACAACGTCTTGCTTTGCTGGTGACCACTTTAAATTTTGAACAAAATAAATTTGAAAAGGAAAAAGAGATGATCAAACTAGATATGGAGGAGATGACCAACGAACACTTTCAAACCATCAGAGAGCTGCAGGATTCCCTGAATCATTGTGAGGAAGAGAAAAATTATTTAATGAGAGACAGAGAACGACTGGAGGAACGTGTTGCTCAGCTGGAGGAAACTTTGTAATTAAAGCAAAATAAATTTGAGAAAGAAAATAATGAAGGCCAAACTAGACATGGAGGAGATGATCACCTCACAGCTCCAAACCACCAGGGATCTCCAGAATTCCCTGATTCACTGTGAGGAAGAGAAGAAGACTGCAAAGGATGAGAGAGATCATTTGATGAAAAAGAAATAAAAGGATAAACTAAAGGTCAAACGACAGATTAATCACCTTATACACAACTTCTTCAATAATTCATTAAGAACAGGAAATGGCAGCAGTGGAGAGCAGAAAATCTTCTAATCTCTGGGCAGGTTTAGATTCAGCATATGAGCACATGTTATACATATAATAAAGTACAAGAAAAATAAAATCTATGTTTATTGTAATATTTAATCAAAAGTACATGTTTAAATATTGTGTGTGTTTTGGTTTTATTATTAAACTGTTGGACTTCATTCAAATTTAACTAAGAAATAAAATCCACATGATAAAATGTTGGGAAATGTGACAAAAGTAAATGATATTAAAATAAAGGTTAAAAAGTAAAACTAAAATAAAATTATATTTATTTATTTCAATAACGCCATTCAGAAAGATTTGGTTCAGTAATTTTGACTCCTTTGAATCAGTTCAAGTAACTCAGTTCAAAAGAGTTAAATAATAAAGTCCAGAAGAGTCGGTTCACTGGTTTTCACGATTTCGACATACGACACTCAGTCACATGACGCTAATTAAACAGTTCCTCATCGTCAATATCACACAATATGAACAGTTCAGACTCATATACACGTTACTGATCAACCAACACACATCTTTACCTTTTAATACCACAAAACTCTTGGGGGAGTGGTGGCTCCAGGTTAAGGCGCTGGGTTGCTGATCGGAATGTCTGGGGTTCAAGCCCCGGTATCGCCAGGCTGCCACTATTGGGCCCTTGAGCAAGGCCCTTAACCCTCTATGCTCCGGGGGTCCCTTACGAGGGAAATATCAAGGTCCGTGACGTCGGAGTGACGTGGGGCCGCCTTCCCGTGGGCTCACCACCTGCAGGAGGGCCCGTAAGGGACGGTTCTGTGAGGATTGGGCAGCAGTCGAAGACGGGGGCCTGCTTAGACTGCTGCCCTCGCGACCCGAATTACGGATAAGCGGGAGAAAATGACTGAATGAATGAATACCACAAAACTCAACAGAATCCCATTGTTCAAGATCTGAGTTTGCATTTTCTCTCACACAATGACATCAGTACACATCTAATTCCATATACAACCATTTTTACACATTACAAACTGTGTACTCACCAAAATCCAAAGTAATAAACACGTAGATATGTATTTTATCCTCTTTGACTTGTTTTATTTTCTTGCTCTGAATTATGCTGCTGCTCATCTCTTCCATACATCATACATTCTTATAGGAAATCCAAGGACCAATTAACATCTGTTTACAGGCTGCATTTGTTACTGGGACCAGATTTTGGATCCCCCTAAGATAACTAGAGTGCTCATGGAGAAGTTATTTCCAAATCTCCCAAAACACACTGAATTTGAAGATTTTATTCTATTTTTTCTAATCTCTTCTACAGCTTACCAGTGTGTCATTACTGCCACCTAGTGGATAATTGACAAATAAACTCTCCAATACACTCATCAAGACAGGTAGGTTCATATCTGTATTGTATTGTATTGTATTGTATTGTATTGTATTGTATTGTATTGTATTGTATGTTGTATGCTCAAAGAAAAACTAAAACAAATAGAAGACAGAAAAAGGGAGAAAATGGGGAAAAAGAAAATTACTGTAAATTGGTTTTCATAGAACAAGTAGGAATTTGAAGCAGAAGTCAGAAAAACACAGGTTGGAACAGGACAGAACTCACTATTTCTAGTGTGTTAAAACAAATCCAGACATGGATGGTTGCCCAACGAGGAGAGACCCCCAGCACATCAGGCACAGCGAGGTCAACAGACAGCCCAAGCAACCGCTCCGGCACTTGGAGACTCACCGCAGACGTCACCACCGCTGTACGCTGATGCACCATGTTTGTATTCAGATCTAACAGCTCTAACCCAAACTTTTTTTCTTCCTTGCAGTGAAGAATCACTTGCACTCTGTTTGCTCTCTAATCAGACTGACAACATAAAATGGGCTTGAAATAAACACAGAAGTGAAGTCGAAGTAGATCCTAAATAAAACTCACCAACATGCATGAGGTTGTTCACTATTTATGGTGAGATGTTCAGCTCTGCATAGATCACTTTCTAAATGTGTGAGAGATCAGTGGAAAGATCTCTCACACATTTTGTGTATGACGATCCTCACATACACAAAGCTTCTGTGTCTAAACTGCAATTTGTACAACAGGTAAAATTCTTGGGGCATCTGATATCAGAACAATGTAAATAAAAATAAATAAAAGGAGACGCAGGCAAAATATCAGTAAGGAACAGCTCATGTATTTCCTAGGAATGTGATTGCAGGAAATTTAAAGACTTAACTTCCCATATGAATTATCAGGAATATTTAGGTATTAACAGGAATTAATAAAAATAAAGTTGGAATTTACAAAATTGCAAGTTATCCTATAACAGGGAACTTAAATGTAGTTAAAAAATAACTTGCTTGATAATCAACCAGATTGAATGCAGTTTCAGTTGAATTTCTACCTGCACATTCATCAATCACATGCACACAGCACACTTACTGCAGGGCTCCTGAGACCGTACCCCTACATGCACTGTGTTTTCTTCATGTAAACAATGAGTCACGCCTCAACAAAGGGTAAAAACCACTGCCTTATGGGTAATAAAAGACCAATAATCAGGATCTCAGGTCTACATTCCTTACTATTGAAGTAAACAGGACCAATACAGAACAGTTCATCAGACAGGAACACACACTGATTAGTCCCATCAGCCACAGATCTGCTTCTCACCGCTCGTTTCCCCCCGGCTCCACCCTCCATTCACCAACCGCCGCTCGTGCACGCACCCGCTGCTCCATCCAGCAGTAGTGTTCAGGTGTTGTGAGGTGAATCCAGTGTTAACCCTGTCAGAATGACTGCTGAAAGATCATCCACTTTCTTGTGCCAATCCATGTGATTAATTATAAAGTACAGATGTTTAAGTGAATCAGGTTCTGCCCCACATTAACTGTCAGCTATATTGCTTTCAGAGCTCAAAATGAACAAAGCACTAAAGCTGCAAGAAAATACCTCAACTTCAGTTTCTGTCAAATTCCTTTTCTTTAAGGACATCAAACATCACTGACTTTACTAAAGTGGATTTCAAGAAAAAAAATACCATCATTGAATGCTCTCTGTGATAAAGAGACATTAGACATGATTGAAATTCAAAATCTTTATTTATTTAATAGTGTTTATTGTGTCTCGCTGTAGTGAAAGTGTTCAGACTCTCTGTTTCTCTTGTCGTCTTCTTCTTTTTCTATTTCTCCTTTTCTTTTGAATGTTTTTCTGTCTCAGCTGAGCAACAATTTCCTCCCATCGCTCTCGGACCCTCATATAATGTTCTGTTTTATTCTCTGAAGTCTTCTTTTCTTCCTCACAGAGATTCTGGGTATCCTGGAGCCCCCTGTTGGTCTGAAGCTGTAAGTTGTTCCTCTCCTCTATGTCAAGTTTAGTTTTCTCTCTTTCATCCTCTTGTTTTTCTTTAAAATCCAACATGGGCTCAAACTGAGCAACACGTTCCTCCAGTCGCTCTTTGTCTCTGATCAAATGATCTCTCTCCTGCTCTGCACTATTTTTCACTTTCTCACAGTGATTCTGAGTATCCTGGAGCTCCATGGAGGTCTGTTCCAAAGTGACCTCAAGCTGAGCAACATGTTCCTCCACTTTCTTTTGTTCTCTTGTCCAGCTCTCTCTCTCACAGTCTACAGTTTTCTCCAGTTCCACATGGATTTCCAGGGAAGACTGGAGCTTCTTGGTGGTCTGATCCAAAATAAATTCAAGCTGAGCAACACGTTCCTCCAGTTGTTTTTGTTCTCTCGCCCAGCTCTGGCTTCTCTCAGTTATATCCTGTTCCTGCTGCTTTCGCTCAGAAGCCAATGTAGCCTCCAGCTTTTGCACCGTCTGAAGCAGAATGGCTTTCTCTTCTTTCTCTTCTGTTATCTTCTCTATCATTAGAAGAGAAAATGCATCCAAGTCTTTCTCTACTTTCTCCATGTGTTCCAGCTTCTTCTTCTTCTTCTGTTTAGTTTTCTTTGTTCTTCTGGTTTGAAAAAACTTTCTCAACCTTCTGAAGAGCTCCATGTTTATGCCTCTTTACTCACACGCAAAAACCTCGGAAATGAGAGAAACAGAGACGCGTTCCCAATTATAGACGTTGCCTTACTGTGACGTCACAGGGAGATGCCCCGCCCGCCGTCTGTGACGTAACCCGGTCTCTTTTAACCGGACTATGCGCATGCGCACATTACAGAGGTAAAGAGCGGATAAAATATCATGTCTTCACAGCTTTTCTGTTGTTCCTGAGAGAAGAGCGATATTACAGTCATAAATAAGATAAAAACGGCTGTAAACTGTGAATAAAGCGAGTGAATCCGAGTTGAGAACCGGAAGTTGACCGGAGTGACTCTATGAATGTTGCAGAATCATAAATGACCTGTAGGTGGCAGTGTGATGTGTATTAGAGCTCACTGTCACAGCAGGTAATTAGAAGTAGTGGAGCTCTAATGACGTCATTAATAGCGAGGACAAGACACACAGCAGTTTGGGATTCTTTTATTGACTTTATTGATTAATTGATTTGGAGTATGATTGTGTTTCTGATCAAAGTAAGTTCATGTGT
This sequence comes from Silurus aristotelis, assembly GCF_946808225.1. Taxonomy (NCBI): domain Eukaryota; kingdom Metazoa; phylum Chordata; class Actinopteri; order Siluriformes; family Siluridae; genus Silurus; species Silurus aristotelis. Next base: position 38,954,413 of record NC_139574.1, read on the forward strand.
ATGGAGTAAAAACAACCTGTACATTTCTCACTTCCAGACAGTATTATGAGATGTTCATCTGCTGGAAGTTCATGTTTAATGCTGCATGTTTTATAGGATTTATGAGCTGGAAGAAATGTTTTACTTTTAAATGTTTTCTTTTAACCAAATGGTGCATTTTTATCTATATGCTTCAGATGAGTTTTATAAAAAACACATTTTTACTTATAAAAAATAAAATGTTATTCTGAGTGAAACCAATTGTTTATTAAATGCATTATTCACTAAAAAAACATCAATGAAAACTGAATGATTTGTTTTTATTGAATGTAAAAATATAAATTTGAGGATAATTGAACTTAATGAATCGAATAGTTTTGGATTAAATGAAGACTTTACTGAACTAAACAGCACTGAATTCTCCTTTAAATCAACTTAAGTTTACTGAACTAAATACTGTTACTTATATGAAAATAAACCCGGTTTCTTGAACCCTGTTCGGTTTCAGCCCCACTTTTGGGCCTCACAGCTGAAAATGACCTTCCTGACTTTCAATGGTAAAAGTTCCTGACAACAGTGTGCTACATACACAATTTACATCTCTTTTGAAACAACACACTTTGGGCTTTGCATCATCCAAAGATGCTGAAGTTCATTAGAAAAAAATGTGTACGTCATAAAACATATTTTTTAAATATATATAAATACATGAATTCGGTCCTGAAGCAATCCAGAATAGTGACGGGTTAAAAGTCACATGTGTAATGAGTTTATATTTAAACTTTGAAGAAAATACAATAAAAACGAGATTCCTATAAACATTATTCTGAGACTGTGTGTAGTCCTTTTCTCCCTCCGTCTGTTTGAGGAAAAGCAGCCTGATAACCAAATGTACTGGGAATAATAACATTCACACAATAAGCATAAGACTGGTATTTGAATATTAGAAAAACAGTAGAAGAAGAAAGTAATGAAAATAAAAGTAGCACAATGCTTCCTTCAGTGCCTCTGTGAATGATGGAGCACATCTGGACCTTCCTTTTATCCTTCCATTCTACAAACAGCACATCCTCTTCTCTCAGCCAGTGATGAGGCCTTGAGGAGCTTTTTTCAGAAGCTTGTTGGTGATGGTTTGAGGGTTTGTGGACTGAATTTTCCCACATGCTCAGATGTTATTTTTTAGGAGATCTCTAAACAGTGCTGGACTTGTGTAGAAGTCGTCAACGTACAGTTTGTAGCCCATTTCCAACATCTTCTCATCAACAAGTGCCATGACAGATGGTCTACAGACTGGCTGGGGTGTAAAATCCTGATTCCACCTCTCTTCAGGTGTGTTGGGGGATACAACCAGTGAGGACTGGGATTTTCTGTCTCTCACTCTTACTGGTAGAGCTGAAACAGGTGCTGAGTTTGGAGACTGCTTGAACCTCTTTTCTGGTTGATGGCTGGTGTGTGGAACCCACTTCTCCTCAGAAGATTCAACTAAATGGGGAAGACAAAGAAAGTAAATACTTTTGTAGTAGTATGAAATCAGGAAGGGGGCAAACACTTTTTCACACCACTGTGTATATTTATTTTTGCATGTTTGTCACACTTTAATGTTTCAGATCGTCAAATTAATTTAAATATTAGTAAAAGATAACACAAGTGAACACGACATGCAGATTTTAAATGAAGGTTTTTATTATTGAATGGAAACAAAATCTAATTCTACATGGCCCTGTGTGACAAAGTCTTTGCCCCTTTGTTAAAACTGTGCTAACTTTATCACACCTGAGTTCAATTTCTCTCACCACACACAGGCCTGATTACTGCCACACCTGTTCACAATCAAGAAATCTCTTAAATAGGACCTGCCTGACAAAGTGAAGTCGACCAAAAGATCCTCAAAAGCTAGACATCATGCTGAGATCCAAAGTTCAGAAACAAATGAGAAAGTAAGTTATTGAGATCTATCAGTCTGGAAAAGGTTATAAAGCCATTTGTAAAGCTTTGGAAATCCAGTGAACCACAGAAAGATAAATTATTCACACATGGCAAAAACATGGAACAGTGGAGAAAAAGAACATCGTACCAACAGTGAAATATGGTTGTGGTAGTGTGATGGTCTGAAGCTGTTTTGCTGCTTCAGGACCTGGAAGACTTGCTGTGATAAATGGAACCATGAATTCTGCTGTTTACTTAAAAATCCTGAAGGAAAATCTGTTTGTGATCTCAAGCTGAAGTGAACTTGGGTTCTGCAGCAGGACAATGATCCAAAACACACCAGCAAGTCCATCTCTGAATAGCTAAAGAAAAACACAAATGAACAAAATGAAGACTTTGGAGTGGCCTAGTCAAAGTCCTGACCTGAATTCTATTGAGATGCTGTGACATGACCTTAAAAAGGCGGTTCGTGCTCAAAAACCCTCCGATGTGTCTGAATTACAACAATTCTGCATAGATGAGTGGAGCAAAATTCTTCCTCAGCGCTGTAACAGACTCATCGCAAGTTATCACAAACACCTGATTGCAGTTGTTGCTGCTAAGGGCGGCCCAACCAATTATAAGGTTTAGGGGGCAATCACTTTTTCACACAGAGCCATGTAGTTTTGGATTTTGTTTCCCCTCAATAATAAAAACCTTCATTTAAAAACTGCATGTCGTGTTCACTTGTGTTATCGTTTACTAAGTATATATGTGTGTGTGTATAAACTGGAAAAAAGAGATTGTGAAATTAGACTTGCTAAACAGGGTGAGCTAACTTCATTATAATCCATGTCTAGTTTAAGTTTTATCAGATGAAGGGTAACTTAGTGTGCAGCACTGCATTATTGTGTGGGTCAGGGGTCATTTGATCTGGTGTAGAATACCTGGGGGATTTGGGGGACATTTACATTTAACAGTGTAAACTCCTGTGTTCACGTTTTTAAGGCCCAGTCTAAAAGGAGTAAGAGAAAATAAACCCTGTCAATTATACCATTTTATTATTATTATTATTATTATTATGATTATTATCGGAAGGTCTGGGGTTTAAGCCCCAGTATCGCCAAGCTGCCACTCCTGGGCCCTTGAGCAAGGCCCTTAACCCTCTATGCTCCGGGGGTCCCTTACGAGGGAAATATCAAGGTCTGTGACGTCGGAGTGACGTGGGGCCGCCTTCCCGTGGGCTCACCACCTGCAGGAGGGACCGTAAGGGACGGTGCTGTGAGGATTGGGCAGCAGTCGAAGGCGGGGGCCTGCTTAGACTGCTGCCCCCGCGACCCAAATTACGGATAAGCGGGAGAAAATGAATGAATGAATGAATGAATATTATTATTATTACATTTGACTCTTCTGTTCCTCTCAATTTTGAAATGATGGCTACACCCCTGAATGTGTCAGTAATAACAATACAACTAATATTTCTACACATGACTACTACTTCTTCTTTTTTTGGCTACTCCCATTAGGGGATCATTCGTCTCCATACTACTCTGTCCTCTACAATCCACAAACTCACAATGCAACTGCTTCTGACCTTCTCTATACTTCTCCATCAACATTCTCAAAGCAAATATTGCATCTGTGGTGCTCTTCCTCAGCATGAAACTATTCTGTTGCTCACAGATGGTCACCTCTTCTCTAAGCCTGGCTTCCACTCTTTCCTATAACCTCATGATGTGACTGATCAACTTAATTCCCCTGTAGTTACTGCAGGTCTGCACATCTCCCTTATTCTTAAAGATCAGTACCAGCACACTCCTTCTCCATTCCTCAGGCATCTTCTCACCTTCCAAAATCCTGTTAAACAATCTTGTTAAAAACTCCACTGAAATCTCTTCTAAACATCTCCATGTCATCTGGTCCTACCGACTTTCCACTCTTCATCCTCTTAATCGCTGCTCTCACTTCCTCCTTACTAATCCTATCCACCTTCTGCTTCACCATCTCCACACCATCCAACCTTCTCTCTCTCTCTCATTTTCCTCGTTCATCAGCTGCTCAAAACACTCCCCCCATCTTCTCAACACACTTTCCTCACTAGTCAACACATTTCCATCTCCATCCTTTATTGCTCTAACCTGCAGCACATCCTTCCCAGCTCGGTCCCTCTGCCTGGCAAATCGCTACAAATCCTTTTCTCCTTCCTTAGTGTCCAACTTCTCCTACAGCTCCTCATATGCCTTTTCCTTGGCTTTTGCCACATCCCTCTTCACCTGCTGCTTTATCTTCTTGTACTCCTGCCTACTTTGCTCATCTTTTTGTCCATCCAAATCCTGTTTCTTCAACCTCTTTCTCCGTATGCTTTTCTGCACTTCCTCATTCCACCACCACATTTCTTTTCTTTGTTTCTCTTTCCAGATGTTACACCAAGTACCAAGTCTCCCTTATCACCTCTGTAGTAGTGGCCCAATCATCCAGCACCTCTTCACCACTGAATCTCATACTACAGTCTTCTACCTTTACTTTCCACCATCTTATTCTTCTTTCATTCCTCACTCTCCTCCTCTTATTCTTCACCTCCAAAACCATCCTACAGGCCACCATCCAATGCTGTCTAGCCACACTGTCCCCTGCCAACACCTGACAGTCCACTCTTATACGTCACCCTATGATCCTCCTCCTTTTTAAAATGTGTTCACCACAGCCATTTCCATACTTTTAGCAAAAATCTACCACCATCTGCCCTTCCACATTCCTCTCCTTAAAGAAACAAACAGAACAAAAAGCTGAGGGTACATTGGAAACAAGTTTCCCAAAGCTGAAGAGTTGCAATCTGGAAACATATTACCTGAATCATTATTTCGGCTTATTTATGCTGTGCAGGTGCTTGTGTGGATTCATAGGGTAGTGGTCAACACATCTGCTTTACACACAGAAGGTCCTGGGTTTGATCCCCAGTAGAACCATGCACTTGAGTCTGATTCTACTTGTGGAATGCTTTTTGTCCAATGCTGTTACAAGCACAATGCAGAAAAAGGCCAACCTGTTATTTTTATTTGCTGAATTGTGTTAAAATTTGAGGGAATATCTTCGCTTTCTTAACATAACTGGTCACAAAAATATAAACCTTATTCATGTTTGCCAGCTGCATGGTTCCACTGGGGGTTTAACTCAGGAGTTTTTGTGTGTAAAACAAATGTGATGACCACTACATTATGGAACCACACAGTCAACTAAACAGCATGAATGAGCAGAAATATCAATTCAGGCAAAATTTTTTCAAGATTGCAACTATACATTTTTGAGAAACTTGTTCCCAATGTACCCTCAGCTTTCTGTTCTCAGTTGACAGGATTTCAAGTTCTTTTCAAATACTGTAGTACATGATTAATTCATTAATATGAGGAAGATTAATCCTCATCATTGATCCTCATTAAGTGTCTAAGAGGAGCTACTCTAAAAAGCTGGAAAATCAGTTTTCAGCCAACGACCCTGCTTCAGTGAAGAAAGACCTGAGAGACATGGTGCAGTCATAAAAACCTGGAGCTTAACACGCTCAAAACAGTAGAGATGACTGTGACATTTGAGTCAATGAGTTTTCTAAGTTTAATTAATAAACTTAGGTTCCATAGTGTAGCGGTCATCACGTCTGCTTTACACGCAGAAGGTCCTGGGTTCGAGCCCCAGTGGAGCCATGCCCTTGAGGTTCTGATTCTAAATGCTTTTTGTCCATTGCGGTTACAGGGCCCATGCGCGCGATGAACATCAGGTGAGGGTCCCGAGATGGTTCCTCCATATGAAGAAGGACATGGGTGAGATGCAACCTCCCTGAACTCATTAAAAAGTGGATATGCTGAGAGAGCTTGATGTGGTCCTTCATGGGAAGAAAGTGTGAATGACATTGTAAGGGTGGGGACAGACAGGGAGACCTGTTAAGACAGATGTAGTGTCATAGGAGCTTCTGTAGTTGGTCACGCCCAGAGCGATTCCTGTAGTGAAACTCATTTGATTTTCTGTCAAATTCCTTCTCTTTAAGGAACATCAAACATCACTGAATTTACTAAAGTGGATTTCAGGAAAGTGATTGAATGCTCTCTGTGATGAAGAGACATTAGACATGATTTGAATTGAAAATCTTTATTCCTTTAAATAAAACTAAATTAGAATTTAATATAAATTAAAGATGGTGAAACAACATGCACACTAAAGTACATGAAATGTTCGTATTTCACCATCTTCCTCTATTCCTGAATCATTTTCCATCTCTTCAAGTTTCTTCAACAGATCCTCGAAGCTGTCGACATCAAAGGCTGGTACAGAATCCAGGATCTCTGTGCTGTTGTGGGGGTCTTCAGTATGATTCAGGGCTCCAGACTGGTTAAAAAAGTCACAATCCTCATTTAAAATGGAAAAGATGTCGTTGTTGAGCAAAGTGATTTCCTCCTCGTCCTCGAGCTGAACCTCACTGCTTGTACACTCAGACCCATAGCAGGTGCTGTAAACAGAAGTGCACAATTTTAGCTGCATATTAAAGTAAATGAGTGGCGATTATGGCGATTATTTAAGATGCAGAGTAAAACTTCATTTGCATGTCATTCTTCTGAAACTGTTCCAATGCAGTTTACTAACTCACTTGGTCTGGCAGAAAGTCGACTCAGAAACAGAAGGGAAAAGAGGAGGATCAAAGCAGATGTTTTTAGGAGACAGCAGTTCTTGGTGGCTAAGGCCGGGGAACTGATCACTAACTTCAGGCACGAGGTCATGGACTGGTACTTCTTCCGGCATGTTCATGACTATGTGGTGGTTTGGTTGATGATCAGGTCTCCTCTGTGAGTCACTACTCTGCACACTGCCTTTTCTCCTTCCCTTCTTTGGAAGCGGTTTATAAACCCAATCTACATGATAGAAAAGAAGAATTTAAAGAGTAAGAAGCAACATAAAAACAATAAAAGTGTCAGAATTGATGCGTTTGTTTTGTTATTTTGCCATTTGTCTATAAAGGAAGTTCACCTACCAGGAAACAACTGTTCATGTTCCTGTTTAAGCCTCCATGATTCAGTGTAGTAGGGTTTCTTCTGTTCTTCACTCAGTTTGTTCCACTGGATCCCAAGCTGCATGCTGATCTCTGCAGAGCTGCTATTTGGATTGGCCTTGGAAAAGATGGACCTCTGTTTCCTCGCCCAAACCATGTAGGCATTCATTGGCCTTCTGATGTTGCCTTTTTTATCTCTGCACTTGGCAACGTTAAATTTATCTACAAAATAAAAAAACAAAGTTTAAGTTAAACAGAAATCATGATAAACTTCTAGTTAAAACAGTGAACAGAACAGAGTCATGCAATACTGCACCAGTCTTAAACACACACAATGTTGTAGTACAAATATTTTATAAGTGCTGCATTACTCAGTCAGTACAAAATCATTTTATATTTCCTGCATGACAGATTCATATTTAATGTGGTTTTAGGAACTAAATGATAACTATATTTCATTGTCTCTGTACTTGTTCTCTGTACAATGACAATAAAGTTGAATAAAGTTGACAGCAGGAGAAGCAGCTGTAGCTGTTACCCGTCTTATTATCTGTCATTATTTCTCCTTCTTTCTTCTGAAAGTCGCTCTTTCTGGCTGAAAAATCTTTTTTGTCGTCTTGGAGAGCGGATTGTTCAAAACATTGACGCTTATCACTAAAAACAATTAAAAACATTTCAGCTGTTTGTTTGCGCTTCATTGCTGTGATCAGTAAATGTTTGTGTTGAACAGCAGCACAACAAAGTTGTCATGACAATAAAAGCAAGTCCAGGGCGCTATCAGAGATACCGACGTCACAAAAGAGGCGGGCCTTCAAAGGTTCAAATGCAGACGCGAAAGCTGAAAACGGGTTTTTTTGTGTGATTGTAAACCCTACACGAGTTCCTATAGCGCGCCTCTGTTTAGACACAGTAGGGTATTAAAATATTTAGAATTATATTATTTAATAGAAAACACGTGTTTGCAGTTAGGAATGTGATTTTGATAAAAAATTGTGGGGTTTAATTTAAGGTGTAATTAGTTTGTACTGCATGTGTTGACCTGTTGTTGTGTTATACTTAAAGTGACCATTAGGGGGAGTAGAAGTGCATTGAAAATAGAGAATGAGAGAACACGTGATTAGCGCGTGTCAGATGTGTGTTATGAGCTATTAGAAAATAAATCATTCATTCATGCTACCTGGCCTCGCTTCCTTCTGTTTTCTGACAACACTGCACTTTTAACAAAGACTTTATTTCATATCCCTTAGATTATTCATTATACTTACCTTTTCTGAACTCAGATTTTTTTTTTACTTAAACACATGGTAGTATTTATAGTCTCTTGTCATCCTTCAATCATAATCATCTACTTATTAAAACGTTTGTAAGCAAGAAATTATCATAAGAATAAAATAATCTGGTAAATTAATCACAAGGTAAATTAACTGTAATACATATTTTTTATTGAATACATTCAAGTCCAAAACTGTATTTAAAAAAGAAAAAACATTAATGAAAGATGTGATTGATTTTGATCTGCTGCCAGTCTTTTTACAAGCACTTAGTGTTTTCTCAACTGGTCCACGACTACACCATAATATGTATGGGATTTTTATATTGGTATTAAAATAAGAAACTAAACTCCTATAAAAATAATCTCAGCAGTAATAAAATCAAGATTTGGTGATTTCTGTAAAAAGTTTGTTGTGGAATAGACGTCTCTGTTCACCTGTGTACAGCAGCACATGGGGAGGACAACAAATAATGACAAGAAACAAAAAAGTGACAAACTTCATTTGGATTTGACTTTTCCTCCATCACCCTTATAACTGACATGCCATCATTATACACACACAATGAATGTAACACTGATTTGAGGTGATCCATGAAAAAAAAAAAAACACTTTCTATTAGTCAGTTCTATAAATGTTAGTTTTAAGACTAATGAGGCATAAAAACAATTCAAATGTTTACACGTGAGATTCGTAACACCACTTTCACAAATACAAAGTGCCCTAGTGTGAGATTTGATCAGTTCACAGCAAAAACAACTTCCTCCTTTCTGCAAAATCTTAATATTTAAATTCTTGTTTGGTCAATTATTCCCTGGTTCTCCTACAGCTGATGTTCTACTGTATACACAACACATCATCTACAGGAATCTTTGATATCCCCAGTACTGAGGTGAGATACTGAACAGAAACGAGTGAGATGAGACTTTAAACTGTTGCTCAGAGACGAGACCATAACATCTTCTCTTCATCTTCTTCCTCTTGATCTCCTCATCTTTTTCCTTCTTCTTCTGATCCCCTGGTGTTGGACAGAAATCCCTCTGTAACCTATAACATAAAGCTGTTCAAACACTATGTGCTCTGTATTCATCTCTATGTGAGGCTCATGACTGGTAGGAGACGAGCTGCTTGGAGGAGACCGAGTCCTCACAGGGGACGAGCTGCTTGGAGGAGACGAGTCCTCACAGGGGACGAGCTGCTTGGCGGAGACCGAGTCCTCACAGGGGACGAGCTGCTTGGAGAAGACCGAGTCCTCACAGGGGACGAGCTGCTTGAAGGAGACTGATGCTGTATCCTGTCTCCGTCTTCTTGTGTCTGAAGAGACAAACACACAGTGAGACGCGTCTCGTGAAAGGAATCTATAATCAATATTACCTTCACCACCAGCTTGTGTGTTTAAACCTGAATAAATCCTCTATTAAACAATTAAAAACATTTTAACAAGTTATCACAATTTATATTTGAGTAAATATTTGAACACTTTGTCTTTTCCTAACACTGTTTATCAGTTCATTTCTGCTAAACTGAAGCCATTTTTCTTTCCTCTCAGTTTAACAGCAGTTACTGAAGCACACAGAGGAACAACTCAGTCATACACTACACAGATTTTTAGTGAACTATAAGTAAAATTATGTACTAATGTAACTTATGATATCTTATTAAATATAGTTTTATTCATCTTTTAGTCAAAAAGTAGACGTTTCTAATAAAATAAACACAAAAGCAGCGCTAGCAAACCCGGCTAGCATGAGGCTAATGATGATGTCTCCTACACCATTAGCCGAAAGGTCCATTTCTGCTCACTGCAACATTTATGGAAATATTATCACTCTTTATTATCATTCTTTATTTATTTTAGACAAATGTAACCACTTTTTCCTTCAAGTCTGTGATCTTTATGCTAATGATCAGGAGGGAAAACAAAATGAGGAACATCGCTTTTCCCCTCTTCACTCAGGTACCGATGGTCCTCATCACCTTTCCGCCTGTTTGGGGATTTTATGGGTGATTTGTTTCTCAATAATAATAATAATAATAATAATAATAAAAATAATAATAATAATTATAATAAATGATCAACTCTGTGTTTTAAAGAGAATAAAATTCATAAAGCTCAGAAACTCACCGTTCCAGGGGTCGTACAGTTCGCTTCATCCCGGCAGAGGGTCTTCATCCTCCACCTGGAACACGGCGTCTCTCGGAGCTACAGGAGGAAAATCCAAGTGATGCTGAGGAAAGAAAAGTCCAACCAAATAATATCAAATATATAATATAAAATATTTCATATAATAAAAATCAAAAGTGATCTTTCAGAGTTAAATCCCAGTGGAAACGCGACTGATCCGAAGCTGTTGCTTGTCAGCTGATACACACTGTGTGTTCAAAAGTATTTGGACACTTGTCTTTTCCAGCCAGATGTGGTTCATAAATTCACATAATTCACATGCACTTTAATGCACCATACAGCCAATTAACATGCAAACTGTTAAAACACTTCATAGAAACAGAATGTAGAATCACTGAAAGCATTTTAAATAGGATTTAAATACCCAGGACAGTGGGAAGCAGGAGCTTTTCTGTAGCTATTATTGCTTTTATGTTCATGGCACAGGACCAAATATCAGTTTATTTTATCTTTCTATAATGAGCTGAAATAAAACATAAATGCTGCGGTGCCAATGAAAGATTAAGGAGAAAAAGAGTCTCCAGGGTCCATGATGATTTCTTGGCCTGGATGATGACTGGTTAATAAGCTGATTTAGATTCCTACAGCTGTGCTCCTGGATCTATGTGCTGAATTGGGTCCAGTACTACAGAGGGAAACACACCAGAACCATGCCATCCCCGTCCAAATACAGGTCCTCACCACTCTGGGGTTAATGACAACAGGTTGTTTCTAGTAAGAAATGGAAGACAGGGAAATACATTATATAAATATTATATATAATCAACTTTTTTACAAAGATCTTCTTTAGATATAATATAATTCTATTAAATCTCATGCTATAGGTCTGGTATCTGCCCCTGAGTGCCATAATGCCTGTCATTTTGGATGTTATTATTAAGGTGGGTAGTCGATACATCAGGTTTCCCTTCACTGTGGCACACTGACCTGCTTCAGCACATGATTCCTTTATCCTGACACATAGCAGTGTAGGGAACAGACTACAGGCAGCTGCAGGACGTGATGACTGGCTTCTTGGTGACTTTAACAACATGAAGAAATTGTAAACATTGTCCTGATGTAGTCTATAATATGACAGGTGACAGAGGCTTCACCCCTCAGATGCTCCTCACCTCCTGAAATGCAGATGTGGAGCTCTGGATGTCTCAGCTGGCAGATTTCTATACCACCCGGAAAAAGTGTGTAAGATTATCAGGGTGTGTGGTGTTTTGCACAATGTGGCACTGAGGACCAGTTTCCCTCTCCCTCCTGACCTCCCTCCCCCTCAGCATTATGACCCCGAGCCACACCCCCCTGTCCCACAAGAGGAATATAAACTTAATGGAAGAATCCATGAGGAGGTCATACGGCGTTTGTAAGAAAGACAAAAATCATGGTTGTTAATAGTGTTTATTGTGTCTCATTGTAGAAAAAGATTAAAATCAAAATTAAAAAAAAGATTAAAAAAAGATTTGACAAAACAGAAATAAAAAATTATCGAAAGACGAGACAATCTACAAGATACAATAGCTTTACACTCAGCTTTATACTATTGACTATAAGTGTAAAACTATCATAAATAGCAATAAGAGAAACAGAAAGAGGAAAAAGGCATGTTCAGACGCTCTGTTTCTCTTGTCGGCTTCTTCTTTTTCTATTTCTCCTTTTCTTTTGAAGGTTTTTTTGTCTCAGCTGAGCAACAATTTCCTCCCATCGCTCTCGGACCTTCATATAATGTTCTGTTTTATTCTCTGAAGTCTTCTTTTCTTCCTCACAGAGATTCTGGGTATCCTGGAGCTCCATGGTGGTCTGTTCCAAAGTGACCTCAAGCTGAGCAACATGTTCCTCTAAATTCTTTTGTTCTCTCGTCCAGCTCTCTCTCTCACAGTCTACAGTTTTCTCCAGTTCCTCATGGATTTTCAGGGAAGACTGGAGCTTCGTGGTGGTCTCTTCCAACGTGACCTCAAGCTGAGCAACATGTTCCTTCAGTTGTTCTTGCTCTATCATCCAGGTCTCTCTCTCACATTCTACAGTTTTCTCCAGTTCCTTATGGATTTTCAGGGAAGACTGGAGCTTCATGGTGGTCTGTTCCAACGTGACCTCAAGCTGAGCAACATGTTCCTCCAGTTGTTTTTGTTCTCTCCTCCAGCTCTCTCTCTCACATTCTACAGTTTGCTCCAGTTCCTCATGGATTTTCAGGGAAGACTGGAGCTCCATGGTGGTCTGTTCTAAAGTGACCTCGAGCTGAGCAACATGTTCCTCCACTTTCTCTTGTTCTCTGTTCCAGGTCTCTTTCTCACAGTCTACAGTTTTCTCCAGTTCCTTATTGATTTCCAGGGAAGACTGGAGCTCCATGGTGGTCTGTTCCAAAATAAACTCAAGCTGAGCAACACGTTCCTCCAGTTGTTGTTGTTCTCTCGTCCAGCTCTGGCTTCTCTCAGTTATGTCCTTTTCCTGCTGCTTTCGTTTAGAAGCCAAAGTAGCCTCCAACTTTTGCACCGTCTGTAGCAGAACGGCTTTCTCTTCTTTCTCTTCTGTTATCTTCTCTATCATTAGATTAGAAAATGCATCCAAGTCTTCTCCTACTTTCTCCATGAGTTCCAGCTTCTCCTTCATTTCAGCAATCTGCTTAGATTTCTTTGTTCTTCTGCTTTGAAAAAACTTTCTCAACCTTCTGAAGAGCTCCATGTTTATGCCTCTTTACTCACACGCAAAAACCTTGGAAATGAGAGAAACAAAGACGCGTTCCCAATTATAGACGTTGCCTTACTGTGACGTCACAGACGGAGGGCGGGGCATCTCCCTGTGATGTCACAGTAAGGTCGTAACCCGGTCTCTCTTGAACTGACACTATGCGCATGCGCACATTACAGAGGTAAGGAGCGGATAAAACATCATGTCTTCACAGCTTTTCTGTTGTTCCTGAGAGAAGAGCGATATTACAGTCATAAATAAGATAAAAACGGCTGTAAACTGTGTATAAAGCGAGTGAATTCGAGTTGAGAACCGGAAGTTGACCGGAGTGACTCTATGAATGTTGCAGAATCATAAATGACCAGTAGGTGGCAGTGTGATGTCTATTAGAGCTCACTGTCACAGCAGGTAATTAGAAGTAGTGGAGCTCTAATGACGTCATTAATAGCGAGGACAAGACACACAGCAGTTTGGGATTCTTTTATTGACTTTATTGATTAATTGATTTGGAGTATGATTGTGTTTCTGATCAAAGTAAGTTCATGTGTATGGAGTAAAAACAACCTGTACATTTCTCACTTCCAGACAGTATTATGAGATGTTCATCTGCTGGAAGTTCATGTTTAATGCTGCATGTTTTATAGGATTTATGAGCTGGAAGAAATGTTTTACTTTTAAATGTTTTCTTTTAACCAACTGGTGCATTTTTATCTATATGCTTCAGATGAGTTTTATAAAAAACACATTTTTACTTATAAAAAATAAAATGTTATTCTGAGTAAAACCAATTGTTTATTAAATGCATTATTCACTAAATAAACATCAATGAAAACTGGATGATTTGTTTTTATTGAATGTAAAAATATTAATTTGAAGATAATTGAACTTAATGAATCGAATAGTTTTGGATTAAATGAAGACTTTACTGAACTAAACAGCACTGAATTCTCCTTTAAATCAACTTAAGTTTACTGAACTAAATACTGTTACTTATATGAAAATAAACCCGGTTTCTTGAACCCTGTTCGGTTTCAGCCCCACTTTTGGGCCTCACAGCTGAAAATGACCTTCCTGACTTTCAATGGTAAAAGTTCCTGACAACAGTGTGCTACATACACAATTTACATCTCTTTTGAAACAACACACTTTGGGCTTTACATCATCCAAAGATGCTGAAGTTCATTAGAAAAAAATGTGTACGTCATAAAACATATTATTTTAATATATAAATACATGAATTCGGTCCTGAAACAATCCAGAATAGTGACGGGTTAAAAGTCACATGTGTAATGAGTTTATATTTTAACTTTGAAGAAAATACAATAAAAACGAGATTCCTATAAACATTATTCTGAGACTGTGTGTAGTCCTTTTCTCCCTCCGTCTGTTTGAGGAAAAGCAGCCTGATAACCAAATGTACTGGGAATAATAACATTCACACAATAAGCATAAGACTGGTATTTGAACATTAGAAAAACAGTAGAAGAAGAAAGTAATGAAAATAAAAGTAGCACAATGCTTCCTTCAGTGCCTCTGTGAATGATGGAGCACATCTGGACCTTCCTTTTATCCTTCCATTCTACAAACAGCACATCCTCTTCTCTCAGCCAGTGATGAGGCCTCGAGGAGCTTTTTTCAGAAGCTTGTTGGTGATGGTTTGAGGGTTTGTGGACTGAATTTTCCCACATGCTCAGATGTTCTTTTTTAGGAGATCTCTAAACAGTGCTGGACTTGTGTAGAAGTCGTCAACGAACAGTTTGTAGCCCGTTCCCAACATCTTCTCATCAACAAGTGGCATCACAGATGATCTACAGACTGGCTGGGGTGTAAAATCCTGATTCCACCTCTCTTCAGGTGTGTTGGGGGATACAACCAGTGAAGACTGGGATTTTCTGTCTCTCACTCTTACTGGTAGAGCTGAAACAGGTGCTGAGTTTGGAGACTGCTTGAACCTCTTTTCTGGTTGATGGCTGGTGTGTGGAACCCACTTCTCCTCAGAAGATTCAACTAAATGACTGTTGAAAGACAAAGAAAGAAAAAAATAGCATTGTATATCAAGTACATACTTTTGTAGTAGTATGAAATCAGGAAGGGGGCAAACACTTTTTCACACCACTGTGTATATTTATTTGCATGTTTGTCACACTTTAATGTTTCAGATCGTCAAACTAATTTAAATATTAGTAAAAGATACACAAGTGAACACGACATGCAGATTTTAAATGAAGGTTTTTATTATTGAGGGGAAACAAAATCCAAATCTACATGGCCCTGTGTGAAAAAGTGTTTGCCCCCCTGTTAAAACTGTGCTAACTTTATCACACCTGAGTTCAATTTCTCTCACCACACACAGGCCTGATTACTGCCACACCTGTTCACAATCAAGAAATCTCTTAAATAGGACCTGCCTGACAAAGTGAAGTCGCCCAAAAGATCCTCAAAAGCTAGACATCATGCTGAGATCCAAATAAATTCAGAAACAAATGAGAAAGAAAGTAATGGAGATCTATCAGTCTGGAAAAGGTTATAAAGCCATTTCTAAAGCTTTGAGACTCCAGTGAACCACAGTGAGAGAAATTATTCACACATGGCAAAAACATAGAACAATGAAGAACCTTCCCAGGAGTGACCGGCTGACCAAAATTACCCCAAGAGCACAGTGACGACTCATCCAAGAGGTCACAAAAGACCCCACAACAACATCCAAAGAACTGCAGCCTCACTTGCCTCAGTTAAGGTCAGTGTTCATGACTCCACCATGAGAAAGAGACCATTTAAAAACTGCATGTTCACTTGTGTTATTGTTACTAATATTTAAATGAGGTTGATGATCTGAAACATTAACGTGTGACAAACATACAAAAAAATAAGAAATCAGGAAATTGCAGTTGCTCAGCTGGAGGTCACTTTGGAACAAAACCAGCATGGAGCTCCAGGATTCTCTAAATCAGTGTGAGAAAGAGAAGAAATGTGCAGAGCATCAGAGAAATATGAGAGAAACCCAATGTTGAACCTCTTCATGTCTAATGATTCAAGATCAAAGAAAATGTCCAAAATAATGAAATATTAAATTATTCAACATTTTTGTGTTTTTGTTACTATAATAAATATAAAAGTAATGAAACCTGTTCAGGGGGTGTCCCAATACTTTTGGTGATATAGTGTATCACTTCATTTGCGCTGGAACAGTTTTCTCTTTACAGGATCTGTACCTCAGGTATGAGAAAATATGACTATAACACACTGATAACACACTTACCAGGCAAGACTTCAGGAAGTTTCCAGACTTTTCCCTCATAAACAAAGGTAGACCTTCTGAGAGCTCTAGATTTTCTTTAAGCAGCACATCAGAAGCCTGAAAGACAGAAAAAGTTCAAACCTTTAGATTCGTGGCTACTGAAAGTTGAAAGGACACTGGTTGTCAGCTCGCAATCTTTAAAAGGACAATTGATCGTGTCATGACCTCCTCAAACAATTTCTGAGATGGTTTCAAAACTGTGGTATTTAAACTCGTACACCTTCACCACTCCACTGCTCTCCCTCTCATCCACACACGTCTACTGACTTTCATTTTCCTTCTCTCCAGGACGCACCTCCACGTCTCCAGACTCTTCTCAACCTGCTCCCTACTCTCACCACGAATCACAATACCGTCGCCAAACATCATAGTCCACGGAGAGACTCCTGTCTGAACTCGTCCGTCCTCACGTGCCTCTGCATGCTTTATTACGGATCCTTTGCACTGTGGTTTAAAAGGGGCATTGTAAACATTAATGATCTTTTTCAGGAGAATACATTTGTCACTTTTTTCTACATGTCAGAAAAATTCAACCTCCCTAAAACTCATTTTTTCCGATATCACCAAATTCGTGATTTTATAAGGAACACATTCTCTCATTTCCTGCACCCACCTCCTAAACAAGAGATTGATCGAGTTTTAGAAACAAAACTTTGTAAGGGTACTGTCTCTAATATTTATAAAACTATTTTTTCATTCGTTGTTCAATCGGGCTCTTCATCCAACTTGTGATCGTGTCGGCGGCTCCGGCTACTCTTTATCATACTTTTTGTCTTTGCCCAGCCTTGACCTCTTTCTGGACATCAATTTTTAAATCAATCTCTGAATACTTCATTTTAGATATTAAACCATGTCCCCTAATAGCATTATTTGGACTCAACCCCACAAATCCCTCCTTGTCATCCTTACAATCAAACATGCTCGCCTTTTGTTTAATAGTAGCAAAGAGACTTATATTACTGAATTGGAAGAATCCTCACCCACCCAGTTCTTCTCATTAGATACATGACCTGTCTCAGTTTATTCAAATAGAAAAGATCAGATTTACATTACTTGGTATTACGGAAAAGTTTTACACCACCTGGCAACCATTCTTATCATATTTAAGAGAAAGAGGAAAATAAAATCTTGTTCTCTTTGTTTAGCATTTTTGAGCTCTTCCCCTTGTCCCTGACTTCTTGGTAGATGTAGAAAGGAGAAAGGAAAACATATATCTTGAGAGTGTTAATGTACTTAGGTGCAAAATCTTTTATTTTGTTTTATTTTTCTTTCTTTCTGCTGTTCTTGATGCTCACATTCATGATTGTGATTGTGTGTATAACTTAGAAAGAGAGAGACCAATTTCTTGTTGTTGGACTAAATTAACCACTGTTCCATTGTCTTTCTCGCCGAGTGTCTTTCTGTTTGAAGTGCATCAATAAAAAAGAGTTGGATAATAATAATAATAATAATAAGAAGAAGAAGAAGCCAAGTGATTTTGAAATGTTTTGCCGGTGTCTATGATGACTGGTGGGTCCATCTAATACACAAACGCCAAGTGTTCAAGGGAAGCAAATAGAAGCAAGACTGCTTCTATGCTAGAAGAACGATAGTGTTTTGAACTTCTCAGCAAACCGGTTCATTCTCCTGCTCTACTGAAACTGTGAATGTATGCAAAAGTGCAAACAGTGACCAAGAAGCTTTTCCCTGCGGTAGTTTCTGTAGTGTAGTGGTCATCATGTTCCCCTCACACGTGAAAGGTCCCTGGTTCGACACCAGGCAGAAACAAGGTTGTGATTTTGAAGCTAGTGTTACATTCTTAGGCCTGTAAACTGTGTTACTCGACAGCATTAGAGAAATGTAGAAAACTTTCTTTCATATTGTTTCTGTAGTGTAGTGCTTTAAGTGTTATTGCTGCTGTTTGAACTACAAAAGTTAAATGTTCCTTATTTTAAAATATGCAAATGCAGTTATAAGAAGTTAAAAACTATTTATATTTTAATAAAATCTGAATTCAAGAAATTCCTGGAAAAAATTCACTTATTTTACACACAGAGCTGTGCAGTAAAGCTGAAACTCTACATCTTCAAACTGCATCATGTCAGTAAAAAAAAGGAAAACTTTACAGAAGTGTTTGATTTACAAAATGCTAGCTAGTGATGTACATGCAGCCCCTTTTTACATCATTAGAATGCACAATTACTGTAGGAAAATTATAATCTAAGAAACTCCTGGAACTAATAAGCAAAAAAAAATTAACAGGTACTTTAACAAATCTTATTTAGTAAAACTCCAAATTGTTCAAAACTTTTCACTGACATTCAGAAATGTAACAATTGTTTCAACAACAAAAACATCTGTAGAGTCTGTAACACACCTTTATCACATTGTCCACAACAAGAGGGGTCGCACTAGATCCACTCATGGTCAGCAATGTCTGAGATGAGAGTGAGGACTCTGGGATTGACTGAACACTTTTTTCTTCTTGGATTCAACCTCGGTGCCTCTCAGGATTTATGGAAAAGAAACACCTTTATGGAAAAAAAAAGAGTGAGAGAAAGATTGAGAAAATGAACAACCTGAGATGGATATCAAATTGATACGTTTGATGAATCCAAAAAAGGTGTTGATAAAAACAGAATATTAGCGTTGGAGAAACTCCAGTGTTGATCGTAGTTCCACTGGGTAGTGTATGTTAAAGCAGTAATAACTGCCAAACATCAGGCAGATGGAGGAGGTGAAGGTTGTGATGTGGTCGTTGACAATCTTCTTGTCGATGCTCAACATGAATGTCTCAGCAGTGAAGCAGGAGGAACCTGGGAATAATAATAAAAATAATAATTCAAACGTTTATTAACAGGGGCTTCAATGTCAGTTATATATATAATGCAGATACTTGAAACAAATTGGAGGATGAACGCTGCCAATATTGGTAGTAAACAAATACAAAATGGCTTAATAAAGTAATTAATGTGCCAAATAAAAATATTACATAAAAAGGAAAGTAATTATTAAACAATAAGATTGGAAATGAAAGGGAAAATTAAAAAATAGTGCTAATTTTTTATTAAAACTGAAAATGATAAATATTGATCTATGTCAATGTATAATAAAATAAGTTGGTAAAGTTTCTTTTTTGGATGCTGTATTTGGCACAATAATTAATCAACCATGTATTTATTTCTTTTTTTATTACCAATGAAGGCAGGAACTTGAGGGATTTATGGACGTGACCTAAAGATAATGAGGAGTTAATAATATTGAGAAGAGGCTCACCAGCTGTATGTAACACTTCCTTCAATAGATGAGTTGGAATGGGATCTAACTGACATGTTGTTGATTTAGCTTTGGTAATAACATTATACAGCTCTTCCTGTCCTGTACATGTAAAACAGTGTAGTTGTGGAGTTGTAGGTGAGATTGTGTCAGGAGATGCTGTCAGAGGTTGGACCTCCACAATTGTTTTTCTAATGCTATCAATTTTTCAGTGAAGAAATTCATAAAGTCGTCACTACTAAACTGTGATGGAACACATTTTTCAGATCCCTGATTTGTAGTTAATTTAGCTACTGTACTGAAAAGGAACCTGGGATTGTTTTTGTTATTTTCTATGAGTTTGCTCAGGTGTTCAGCTCTAGCAGCTTTTAGCGCCTGTCTGTAGCTGAGCATACTGTCTTTATACGCAATTCTAAATACCTCCAATTAAGTTTTCCTCCATTTTCTCTCCAGATTACGTGCTGTTCTCTTGAGGGCATGCGTATGACTATTATACCAAGGTGCAGGTGCTTGTTCTCTAACCTTTTTTAACCGGATGGGGGCAACAGTGTCTAATGTGCTAGTGTGGATAAGGTCTATGTTGTTAGTCATTTCATCAAGATTATTAGCAGTTATGGGTTTAGTGAGAAATTGAGATAAATCAGGCAGGTTATTTATGAATCTGTATTTAGTGGTCTGAACAATAGTCCTACCAAGTCGATAACGTGGTGAAACACGGCTAATCTGCTCTACCGGTAGTGTGTACAGTATGAGGTAATGGTCAGTGATGTCATCACTCTGAGGTAAAATATCTCTATCAGTGACGTCTGCTCCGTGGGATATTATTAGGTCTAGTGTGTGGTTAAAACAGTGAGTTGGTCTGGTGACGTTTTGTTTAACCCCAAAAGAGTTTAATAAGTCGACAAATGATAATCCTAGAGCATCGTTTACATCAACTACATGAATATTAAAATCTCCTACAAGCAGCACTTTATCAAAATCGATCAAGAGGTCTGATAAAAAACAAGCAAACTCGAAGAAAATCAGCGTAGGGTCCTGGGGGTCTGTACACGGTGACCAGAGCGAGTTTTCTATGCATGTCTGAAAGTATAATTTTAAGAACGAGCACTTCAAATGATTTAAAGCTGAATCCTAATCTCTGACTAACATTAAGAGAAGCACTATAAATGGTTGCTACACCTCCCCCACGACCAGTCTGACGGGGCTCATGCTTATAAACATATCCTGACGGTGTAGACTCGTTTAGACCCATATAATCACCTGGTTTAATCCAGGTCTCAGTGAGACAGAGTGCTGAGAGATTATTATCTGTGATCATCTCATTTACAATCAGTGCTTTGGGTGCAAGTGATCTAATGTTTAAAAAACCAAACTTTACAACTTTTTGGTGTTTGCTTATCTGGCATTTTTCAGTTTTAACTGCAATAAGATTATTTCTGGATCTTGTGTATTTAATTCTTGGTTTTACTACATGAGGAATAGATACGGTTTCTATAAACTGGACTGTGTGTGAACTTGTAACTATTTGGTTTCTTGTATAAATGTTCTCATAGTCGTAAATTTCCTGATGTCTTACCAGTCAGATGGTGTGAAGTATCCTAGAGATGTTATCTGATAGCACTGCTGCTCCAACTCTGCTGGGGTGCAGGCCATCAGGGTGGAAGAACCTCGGACGCTTCCAGAAACAGTTCCAGTTATTAATAAAGAGAAGTTTGTGCTCTCGACACCATGACTGTAACCATTCATTTAGTGCAAAGAGTCTACTAAACTTCTCAGCCCCTCGCTGGTAAGTGGGAAGAGGTCCTAACACTATGATCCTCGTTGTGGGTGATGTGCTGCGTACCGTCTCCACCAGGATCCTGAAATCCCTCTTTAAGATCTCCGTTTGCCCCAGCCGGGTGTCGTTCGTTCCGGCATGATGAACAACCGCTGCGAAGTTCTCGTTCAGGATCGCGGGTACCTGCGCAGCGACATCGAGAACACGAGCACCAGGAAAACAGCGAGTGTGCACCTTACCTTTGTCTCTGGTAGCGCGGACATGCCGGACGATGGAATCTCCAAGAATCACAGTATGACGTTCCGTCTCGCGGAGAGGGGCGAAGCGGTTCTCGGTCGAGATCTCGAAGGCCGGTGGTGGTGGTGGGGGAGACGTCCTCGACCGGGGCTTGGCTCGTGTCTTCCGCTGCTGCAGCATCCAGGGTCCGTGGGCCTGGGCAGAGAAACACGCGGAGTTGAGGTGCTGGGAGCGTTAGATTCAACCCGGGAATTTACCTGGGACGAGTGAGCGTCCACCCGGGATGTTTCCAGCACCGCATTCCGCTCTCACAGCTGGGCATCGAACGAGTTCTCACCTGTGCTCAAAGGCAGACACACAGCCGGCATAGTGCTTATAATAGCAGATAGAGTTAAGATACAGAGATGTGATAAAGTGAGAGGGAATGAATATAGTCAACACCAGTGATAGTCGAGTTAACTAACTACAGGCACAAAACAGAAAGCCAAAAAAACAATTTAGGATTATTAAAAGAGGAAAAAAGGAGAGATTAATAGTAAAGTTTGTTTGAAAACGCAGAGAGAAATACAAACACGTAACTCGCGGCAAACAAGTCAAACACAAGAAGCTACGTCAAAGTGCTGTCATGAGACAAAACACTTGGCCATGCTGTCACCATCATCATCATCAGTTTAGGGGCATCAGGAAAGTCTGCAGAAAAAAACTAACCGTACCACAGACTGAAAATACACTGTTTAGATAAAATACATCACCAACAACAAAACACAATTGTCTTCTCTCTCTGTATGTTTCTTACTTCAGTGTAGAAAACTCTTAGTGAGGAACATCTCTTTTACTCCATCACAGGTCTGCACATGCAACAACTGCACTGTAACATCATCACTTCTACATGAGTTCTTCTACAGCTTACCGGTAAGTGTGCCATTACTGCCACCTAGCGGATAATTTACAAATACACTCATCATGACAGGTAGGTTCACACCTGTATTGTATTGTATTGTATTGTATGTTGTATGCTTAAAGAAACACTAAAAAAAAATTAAGAACAGAAAAAGAAAAAGGGAAAAAGAAAATTACTGTAAATTGGTTTTCATAGAACATGTAGGAATTTGAAGCAGAAGGAAAACACAGGTAGGAACCGAACCTCAGACCCCACTGTAATGTAGAACACAGACACACTGTATGACATTAAATCAGTTCACATTTATTAACAACATCCCGACTTCCCAAGCCATGGCATAATGACACCAGACTCTTTCTCCAAATAATTATAGAGGATCCTCACATACACAAAGCTTCTGTGTCTAAACTGCAATTTCTTGGGGCATCTGATATCAGAACAATGTAAAACTTAAAAGAAAAAAAAGGCAGGCAAAATATCCCTGTGCCCAAGACCAAGGAACAGCTCATGTATTTCCTAGGAATGTGGTTGCAGGAATTTTCAAGACTGGAAACTTCCCATATGAATTATCAGGAATATTTCGGTATTAACAGGAATGAATGGAAATACAGTTGGAATTTACAAAATTGCAAGTTATCCTATAACAGGGAACTTAAATGTAGTTAAAAAATAACTTGCTTGATAATCAACCAGATTGAATGCAGTTTCAGTTGAATTTCTACCTGCACATTCATCAATCACATGCACACAGCACACTTACTGCAGGCCTCCTGAGGCCGTACCCCTACATGCACTGTGTTTTCTTCATGTAAACAATGAGTCACGCCTCAAAAAAGGGTAAAAATCACTGCCTTATGGGTAATAAAAGACTAATAATCAGGATCTCAGGTCTACATTCCTTACTATTGAAGTAAACAGGACCAATACAGAACAGTTCATCAGACAGGAACACACACTGATTAGTCCCATCAGCCACAGATCTGCTTCTCACCACTCGTTTCCCCCCGGCTCCACCCTCCATTCACCAACCGCCGCTCGTGCACGCACCCGCTGCTCCATCCAGCAGTAGTGTTCAGGTGTTGTGAGGTGAATCCAGTGTTAACCCTGTCAGAATGACTGCTGAAAGATCATCCACTTTCTTGTGCCAATCCATGTGATTAATTATAAAGTACAGATGTTTAAGTGAATCAGGTTCTGCCCCACATTAACTGTCAGCTATATTGCTTTCAGAGCTCAAAATGAACAAAGCACTAAAGCTGCAAGAAAATACCTCAACTTCAGTTTCTGTCAAATTCCTTTTCGTTAAGGACATCAAACATCACTGACTTTACTAAAGTGGATTTCAAGAAAAAAAATACCATCATTGAATGCTCTCTGTGATGAAGAGACATTAGACATGATTGAAATTCAAAATCTTTATTTTTTTAAATAAAACTTTATATTAGAATTTAAAATAAATTAAAGATGGTGAAACAACATGCACACTAAAGTACATGAAATGTTCGTATTTCACCATCTTTCTCTTTTCCTGAATCATTTTCTATTTCTTCAAGTTGCTTCAACAGATCCTCGAAGCTGTCGACGTCAAAGGCTGGTACAGAATCCAGGATCTCTGTGCTGTTGTGGGGGTCTTCAGTATGATTCTGGGCTCCAGACTGGTTAAAAAATCCATATTCCTCATTTAACATGGAAAAGATGTCATTATTGAGCAAAGTGATTTCCTTCTCGTCCTCGAGCTGAACCTCACTGCTTGTACACTCAGACCCATAGCAGGTGCTGTAAACAGAAGTGCACAATTTTAGCTGCATATTAAAGTAAATGAGTGGCGATTATGGCGATTATTTAAGATGCAAAGTAAAACTTCATTTGCATGTCATTCTTCTGAAACTGTTCCAATGCAGTTTACTAACTCACTTGGTCTGGCAGAAAGTCGACTCAGAAACAGAAGGGAAAAGAGGAGGATCAAAGCAGAAGTCTTTAGGAGACAGCAGTTCTTGGTGGCTAAGGCCGGGGAACTGATCACTAACTTCAGGCACGAGGTCATGGACTGGTACTTCTTCTGGCATGTTCATGACTATATGGTGGTTTGGTTGATGATCAGGTCTCCTCTGTGAGTCACTACTCTGCACACTGCCTTTTCTCCTTCCCTTCTTTGGAAGCGGTTTATAAACCCAATCTACATGATAGAAAAGAAGAATTTAAAGAGTAAGAAGCAACATAAAAACAATAAAAATAGCAGAATTGATGTATTTGTTTTGTTATTTTGCCATTTGTCTATAAAGAAAGTTCACCTACCAGGAAACAACTGTTCATGTTCCTGTTTAAGCCTCCATGATTCAGTGTAGTAGGGTTTCTTCTGTTCTTCACTCAGTTTGTTCCACTGGATCCCAAGCTGCATGCTGATCTCTGCAGAGCTGCTATTTGGATTGGCCTTGGAAAAGATGGGCCTCTGTTTCCTCGCCCAAACCATGTAGGCATTCATTGGCCTTCTGATGTTGCCTTTTTTATCTCTGCACTTGGCAACGTTAAATTTATCTACAAAATAAAAGCTGTTACCCGTCTTATTATCTGTCATTATTTCTCCTTCTTTCTTCTGAAAGTCGCTCTTTCTGGCTGAAAAATCTTTTTTGGTGTCTTGGAGAGCGGATTGTTCAAAACATTGACACTTATCACTAAAAACAATTAAAAACATTTCAGCTGTTTGTTTGCGCTTCATTGCTGTGATCAGTAAATGTTTGTGTTGAACTGCAGCACAACAAAGTTGTCATGACAATAAAAGCGAGTCCAGGGCGCTATCAGAGATACCGACGTCACAAAAGAGGCGGGGCTTCAATGATTCAAATGCAGACACGGAAGCTGAAAACGGGTGGTGTAAAGACAAGCGAAGTGGTGTGTAATTGTAAACCCTACACGAGTTCCTATAGCGCTCCTCTGTTTAGACACAGTAAGGTATTAAAATATTTAGAATTATATTATTTAATAGAAAACACGTGTTTGCACTTTGGAATGTGATTTTGATAAAAAAAATTATGGGGTTTAATTTGATGGGTAATTAGTTTGTACTGCATGTGGTGACCTGTTGTTGTTATACTTAAAGTGACCATTAGGGGGAGTAGAAGTGCATTGAAAATAGAGAATGAGAGAACACGTGATTAGCGCGTGTCAGATGTGTGTTATGAGCTATTAGAAAATAAATCATTCATTCATGCTACCTGGCCTCATTTCCTTCTGTTTCCTGACAACACTGCACTTTTAACAAACACTTTATTAAATTTCCCTTAGATTATTCATTATACTTACCTTCTCTGAACACAAACAGATGTTTTACTTAAACACATGGTAGTATTTATAGTCTCTGTTTATCTTTCAATCATAATCATCTACTTATTAAGACGTTTCTAGGCAAGAAATTATCATAAGAATAAAATAATCTGGTAAATTAATAACAAGGTAAATTAACTGTAATACATATTTTTTATTGAATACAATCAGGTCCAAAAATGTATTTAAAAAAGAAAAAACATTAATGAAAGATGTGATTGATTTTGATCTGCTGCCAGTCTTTTTACAAGCACTTAGTGTTTTCTCAACTGGTTCACGACTACACCATAATATGTATGGGATTTTTATATCTGTATTAAAATAAGAAACTAAACTCCTATAAAATCATCTCAGCAGTATTAAAATCAAGATTTGGTGATTTCTGTAAAAAGTTTGGTGTGGAATGGACGTCTCTGTTCACCTGTGTACAGCAGCACATGGGGAGGACAACAAATAATGACAAGAAACAAACAAGTGACAAACTTCATTTGGATTTGACTTTTCCTTCATCACCCTTATAGCTGACATGCCATCATTATACACACACAATGAATGTAACACTGATTTGAGGTGATCTATGAAAAAAAAAAAAACTTCTATTAGTCAGTTCTAAAAATGGTTGTTTTAAGACTAACGAGGCATAAAAACAATTCAAATGTTTACACGTGAGATTCGTAACACCACTTCCACAAATACAAAGTGCCCTAGTGTGAGATTTGATCAGTTATCAGCAAAAACAACTTCCTCCTTTTTGCAAAATCTTGATATTCAAATCCTTGTTTAGTCAATTATTCCCTGGTTCTCCTACAGCTGATGTTCTACTGTATACACAACACATCATCTACAGGAATCTTTAATATCCCCAGTCCTGAGGTGAGATACTGAACAGGAACGAGTGAGATGAGACTTAAAACTGTTGCTCAGAGACAAGTCCATAACATCTTCTCTTCATCTTCTTCCTCTTGATCTCTTCATCTTTTTCTTTCTCCTCCTGATCCCCTGGTGTTGGACAGAAATCCCTCTGTAACCTATAACATAAAGCTGTTCAAACACTATGTGCTCTGTATTTATCTCTATGTGAGGCACATGACTGGTAGGAGACGAGCTGCTTGGAGTAGACTGAGTCCTCACAGGAGACGAGCTGCTTGGAGGAGACCGAGTCCTCACAGGGGACGAGCTGCTTGCAGGAGACTGAGTCCTCACAGGGGACGAGCTGCTTGGAGGAGACTGTATAATAATAATTTGAATAATATCAAATTTATAATATAAAATATTTAATATAATAAAAATCAAAAGTAATCTTTCAGAGTTGAATCCCAGTGGAAACGCGACTGATCTAAAGCTGCTGCTTTTCAGCTGATACACACTGTGTGGTCAAAAGTATTTGGACACTTGTCTTTTCCAGCCAGATGTGGTTCATAAATTCACATAATTCACATGCACTTTAATGCACCATACAGCCAATTAACATGCAAACTGTTGAAACACTTCATAGAAACAGAATGTAGAATCACTGAAAGCATTTTAAATGGGATTTAAATACCTGGTACAGAGGGAAGCAGGAGCTTTTCTGTAGCTATTATTGCTTTTATGTTCATGGCACAGGACCAAATATCAGTTTATTTTATCTTTCCATAATGAGATGGAATAAATCATAAATGCTGCGGTGCCAATGGAAGATTAAGGAGAGAAAGAGTCTCCAGGGACCATGATGATTTCTTGGCCTGGATGAGGACTGGCTAATAAGCTGATTTAGATTCCTACAGCTGTGCTCCTGGATCTATGTGCTGAATTGGGTCCAGTACTACAGAGGGAAACACACCAGAACCATGCCATCCCCATCCAAATACAGGTCCTCACCACTCTGGGGTTAATGACAACAGGTTGTTTCTAGTAAGAAATGGCAGACAGGAAAATACTTTATATAAATATTATATATAATCAACTTTTTTCACAAAGACCATATTTAAATATAATATAATTCTATTAAATCTCATGCTATAGGTCTGGTATCTGCCCCTGAGTGTCATAATACCTGTCATTTTGGATGTTATTATTAAGGTGGGTAGTCAATACATCAGGTTTCCCTTCACTGCGGCACACTGACCTGCTTCAGCACATGATTCCTTTATCCTGACACATAGCAGTGTAGGGAACAGACTACAGGCAGCTGCAGGACGTGATGACTGGCTTCTTGTTGAGTTTAAAAACATGTAGAAATTGTAAACATTGTCCTGAAGTAGTTTATAATATGACAGGTGACCGAGGCTTCACCCCTCAGATGCTCCTCACGCCTTAAATGCAGATGTGGAGCTCTGGATGTCTCAGCTGGAAGATTTCTATACCACCCGGAAAAAGTGTGTAAGATTATCAGGGTGTGTGGTGTTTTGCACAATGTGGCACTGAGGACCAGTTTCCCTCTCCCTCCTGACCTCCCTCCCCCTCAGCATTATGACCCCGAGCCACAGCCCCCTGCCCCACAAGAGAGATATAAACTAAGTGGAAGAATCCATGAGGAGGTCATACGGCGTTTGTAAGCAAGACAAAAATAATGGTTGTTAATAGTGTTTATTGTGACTCGCTGTAGTAAAAGATTCAAATCAGTATTTTTGACAAGACAGAAATAAAAAATGATCAAAAGACGAGACGATCTACAAGATACAATAGCTTTACACTCAGCTTTATACTATTGACTATAAGTGTAAAACTATCATAAATACCCATTAAAGAAACAGAAAGAGGAAAAAGGAATGTTCAGACTCTGTTTCTCTTGTCTTCTTTTTTTTTTCTATTTCTCGTTTTCTTTTGAATGTTTTCTTGTCTCAGCTGAGCAACAATTTTCTCCCATCGCTCATGGACCCTCATATAATGATCTGTTTTATTCTCTGAAGTCTTCTTTTCTTCGGCACAGAGCACAGTGGCATCCAACTAGCAACACGTTCTTCCAGTTGCTCTTTCTCTCTGATCAAATGATCGCTCTCCTGCTCTGCACTATTTTTTACTTTCTCACAGTGATTCTGAGTATCCTGGAGCTCCATGGTGGTCTGTTCCAAAGTGACCTCAAGCTGAGCAACATGTTGCCCCATATTCTTTTGTTCTCTCGTCCAGCTCCCTCTCTCACATTTTACAGTTTTCTTCAGTTCCTCATTGATTTTCAGGAAAGACTGGAGCTCCATGGTCGTCTGTTTCAAATTGACCTCGAGCTGAGCAACATGTTTCTCCACTTTCTTTTGTTCTCTCGTCCAGCTCTCTCTCTCACATTCTACAGTTTTCTCCAGTTCCTCATGGATTTCCAGGGAAGACTGGAGCTTCTTGGTGGTCTGTTCCAAAGTGACCTCAAGCTGAGCAACATGTTCCTCCAGTTGTTTTTGTTCTCTCGCCCAGCTCTCTCTCTTACATTCTACAGTTTTCTCCAGTGCCTCATGGATTTCCAGAAAAGACTGGAGCTTCTTGGTCGTCCGTTCCAAAGTGACCTCAAGCTGAGCAACACGTTCCTCCAGTTGTTTTTGTTCTCTCGTCCAGCTCTGGCTTCTCTCAGTTATATTCTGTTCCTGCTGCTTTCGCTCAGAAGCCAAAGTAGCCTCCAGCTTTTGCACCGTCTGTAGCAGAATGGCTTTCTCTTCTTTCTCTTCTGTTATCATCTCTATCCTTGGATTAGAAAATGCATCCAAATCTTTTTCTACTTTCTCCATGTGTTCCAGCTTCTCCTTCATTTCAGCAATCTGCTTAGTTTTCTTCTTTCTTCTGGTTTGAAAAATTTCTCTAAACCTTCTGAAGAGCCCCATGTTTACGTGTCTTTACTCAACCGCACAAACCTCGGAAATGAGAAACAGAGACGCATTCTGACTTACATACAGGTTGCCCTGCTGTGACGTCACAGAGAGATGCTCCGCCCTCTTTCTGTGACGTCACCCCTGTCTCTCTCTCTCTCTCTCTCTCTCTCTCTCTCTCTCTCTCTCTCTCTCTCTCTCTCTCTCTTTCTCTCCCCCCCCCCCCCCCCCCACACACACACACACACGCCACACTTACTGTGGCATGCGCACATTACAGAGGGAAAGTGCGGATAAATTATCATGGCGTCTTCACAACTTTTCTGTTGTTCCTGAGAGAAGAGCGATATTACAGTCATAAATAAGATAAAAACGGCTGTAAACTGTGTATAAAGCGAGTGAAGGTCAGCGGGACTCCATGCTCTCTGAGGACGGACCGGGGCTAGCTTAGCATGCTAACTTCAGTAGACATGTCTGTTACATAATACATAGAGGTTTTTAAAGTCCAAACTGTCTTTTATTCACATACAGTTGATAATTGTATTTGATTGATGAGTGTTTAAACTACACTTATTACATAGAGCTCCATAGAGAGAGCAGTTAGTACGCGGTATTTGACAGTAAACTGGGTCTGAGTTGAGAACCGGAAGTTGACCGGAGTGACTCTATGAATGTTGCAGAATCATAAATGACCTGTAGGTGGCAGTGTGATGTGTATTAGAGCTCACTGTCACAGCAGGTAATTAGAAGTAGTGGAGCTCTAATGACGTCACTAATAGCGAGGACAAGACACACAGCAGTTTGGGATTCTGGGGGGGCGTGCAAGATTGCGGCCGGGACAGTTGTCGATATTCGAGGCTAAGAGATGCTAAATGGTTTTCTAACCTTTAACGTTACAATTAATTAGTGCAAACATATCTCTTTTTCGTTGTTGGTTTTCACTGAGATAAAGATTTCGGACTCTTTGTTGACTTGATCTGTTGCCCAAAGTTTATCAGACTATAATTGCAAAAACCAAAAAGATGACAGAAAAAAGACTAAGAGACCAAGGTAAAAAGATGCTTTCATTTACAACAGAAAACAGAGATTTGACGGAGGATATTATGGAAGTTGTTAAAGCAGGTGATATGCATTCCTACACTAATTACGATGGAGGAGTTATCCCTCTTCCTGATTCAGCTCCGTGCACTCCGGTCGCAAAGAAGGGAAAAGCTGAACCAACACTCTCCGAATTGCAAGACAACATCGTGAGACTTGTGGCTGAAAAAATAAAAGAGAATGCGAATAATCTTGCAAGCTTGATAAAGAAAAATGCAGACACCATCGAGGCCTTAAAGGAATCATCAGAGTTTCTCTTCAACGAAGTTCAAGATATGAAAACAGAAATAACAACGATTAAGAAGGCAAGTGATGATCATCAGAAGAGAATAACTGGTCTGGAGGACCGGTTGAACGATATGGAACGCTATCACAGAAGATGGAACCTGAGGCTGTATGGTCTGCCAGAGCAAGAGGGAGAAGATGTTAAACAGCGTGTGGTCGACATCTGCAAGACACTCATTCAAGACTCCGGAGAGGATCTACGCTCCCAAGTTGATGTGAGCCACAGGATCGGAAGGAGAGAAGATGGCAAAACTCGACCGGTGATAACGAGATTTACGTCCAGGTCAACCAAAGAAAGAGTATGGAAATGCGCAAAGAACTCGGAATTCCTCAAAACAAAGAAGTTAAAGTTCGGCGAAGACCTGACCACAAAAAGACAAAGAGACACGCATTAAACTGTGGCCACAAATTGAAGAGGCACGAAAGCAAGGGAAAAGAGCTTTTTTCGTTGGAGCCAGAGCCATCATTGATGGTAAAGAAGTAAGATTGTAATGGTGAAAAAGCCCTGATATGTCGTTAAGAAGAAGAATGATGGGTAATTTGTCTGCCTTTCGTTAAGAAATTTTATCTCATTCTAAATTGCAGTTAGAAAGACTTTGTCTTTTTCATTGTATTCACTTAATGCGAGGGGTTTACGAGAACAGATTAAGAGGAAAGCTGTTTTTTTGTTTTGTAAATCTTTTAAGGCAGATTTTTATTTTTTACAAGAAACGCATGCTTTAGTCTCAGATTTTAATTTCTGGAAAAATCAGTGGGGAGACAATATATGGATGTCTTATGGAAACAGTAAATCAGCGGGTGTTGCTATATTAAAGGGCTCCTTTCAGGGAAAAATCCTAAAAAATGTAGTTCATGACTCAGGAAGATGGATAATTTTAGTTGTTGAATTTATGAAGAATATTTTTATTTTAGGTAATATATATGGCCATAATATTAGCCAAAGAAACACACTTCTTTTTGCTGAATTTGAAGAAAAAATAAATGCCTTGTTAAATTCTTTTGTTAATGCTAAACTAATATTTGGGGCCGACTGGAACTGCATAAATGATCCTATTAAAGACTGTCATCCTCAAAGATCCTTAAGAGGCACTTATGGAGAATTTAATAATCTCTGTTTGCACTTAAACTGTTGTGATGTGTGGAGACTAAAAAATCCACATCAAATCCAGTTCACTTGGAACAACAAAGATTTATCTAAGAGATCTAGGATTGATTTTTGGCTTATTTCAAATGAATTATTAGATAGTGTGAAGGAAACGAAAATAGAACCCTCGTTTTTTTCTGATCATAATATGATCACTTTAGCAATATGCATAAGGAATAGATCAATTAAATTTAAAGCAAATTACTGGAAATTAAATAATACACTTTTGAGTGATGAATTGTTCAAAGAAAAAGGCATAAAAATTATAAATGAAAATTTGTCAAAAGCTAAAAAAGATCAGATATATGGCAAACATTGGGACTATACAAAATTTCAGATTCGAAATATGGCAATTAAAAGAGGAAAATAATTATCTAAGGAAAAAAGAATGAGACAAGACAGAATACTTAAGGGAATTATTCTTATTTATGAAAAGGATGAGCAAACACAAGCTGATATTAATATGTTAATTGAATTACAATCTGAATTGGATGATATCTATCAAAATCTGGCACGGGGGGCCTTCATTCGTTCTAGACGGAAATGGATGGAACATGGTGAAAGGAATACAAAATATTTTCATAATTAGAAAAAATAAATATTAGTGTTAATAATATATATAAACTTAAAATTAATGAGCAGATATCCGAAGATCCTAAAACAATTTCTGATTTTGTGGAAGATTTCTATAAAAATTTATATTCTGAACGAAGTAGCCATATTTCCAAAAAATGTTGCACAAGGTATTGACGAAACCCAGAAAGAAGTTTGTGATCAAGATATATCCTTTGAAGAATTAAAAAAGAATTTTAGTAAGTTAAAAGACAATAAATCCCCCGGGAATGATGGCTTAACAGGTGAATTTTATAAAATATTCCAAGATTATATCTCTGAATTTTTGTTATTGGTTTTTAAGGAAGCTATAGAAGCCCGTAAGCTCCGCCCATCTATGTGTCAAAGCCTAATTACATTGTTACCTAAACCGAATAAGGATTGTTTGCTTCTTGACAATTGGAGACCTATAACATTAATTAATAATGATGCAAAATTGTTTGCCCATATTTTTGCTCAAAGATTAAAATTATGTTTAGATACAATCATAGATGATAGTCAATCAGGCTTTATGCAAGGCTGACATATTAGCAATAATATTAGATTAATCTTAGATTTAATTGATTATAAGGATTATATAAATGATGACAGCTTAATTTTATTTATAGATATATATAAAGCCTTTGATACTGTAAAACATAATTTTTTATTTGATCTATTAGATTTTTTTGGTTTTGGTCAATACTTTAAAAGGGCGATACAAACTTTATACAATGACTGTAATAGTTCAGTTAAACTCCCGTGGGGAACGACTCATCGATTTAGTATTTCTCGGGGCATAAAACAAGGAGACCCAGCGGCACCCTTTTTATTTCTGTTAGTTATGCAAACGATGGCGTTACATTTGCATAATGATTCCTTTCAATGCATCAGTATTAGGGACAGAGAAATTAAATGTTGTCAGCTTGCTGATGATACAGCTATTTTTTTGAAAGATCTATCACAGGCTAAGAAAAGTATAGAGTGCCTTAATCTTTTTTCTGAAGTGTCAGGTTTATGTTTAAACATAAAAAATTTACTGTTTTTCCACTTAAAGATGATGGCATTCCTTTTACCCAATTTGAAGGTATTCCGATTAGAGAGGAAGTAACTTATCTTGGTATCAATATTTGCAAAGATCAGTTAAACAGAGTACAATCTAATTTCCAACCCCTTATGCTAAAAATGAAAAAGAAATTTGATATGTGGCTCATGAGGGATTTATCACTCAAAGGCAGGATTCTTTTGTCTAAAACCGAGGGGTTGTCTCGTTTAGTACCAAAATCTTTTCTTGAAAAAACTGATTCAACTCTATTTAATTTCATATGGAAAAACAAGCCTCACTATTTAAATAAAAATAATTTATGTAATTCATATAATCAAGGAGGTCTGAATGTGATTGATTTTGCTACATCTAATGCAATTTTCAAGTTGAACTGGATTAAAAATTATATTAAACATAAAGATGAGATGTGGTATATAATTCCAAATCTTATCTTTGAAAAAGTTGGTGGCATAGAGTTTCTTTTGAAATGTGATTTTGAGGTCAACAAACTCCCTATTAAGTTATCTAATTTTCATAGACAGACTCTCTTATATTGGATTCTTATATACAAACATAACTTTTCTCCTCATAGGCAGATCATTTGGAATAATAAATACATAAAATATAAGAACAAATCAATTTTCTATACTAATTGGGTTAAAAATGATATTTTAATGGTCTCACAGTTGATAAATAATAAAGGATATTTACTTACATATACTGAATTTCTTGAGAAATTTGGTATTCCAATACCTCTGCGTGAATATTGTATTGTGATTGATGCAATTGCAGCAGGATTTCTAAGGCTGTTAAAGGGCCTCAGTGATTCTAAACCTTCAACATTTAAAAAAGAGATCTTATTAAACGGTATTGACATCAAAGATAGAAAATGTAATAATACATTTTTTTAGATGTTTAATTCATTGCCCTGCAACATTTTGAAGTAAAAAATTCTGGAATAATCACTTTCAAAATATCAACTGGAAATTGATTTGGACTTATAACTACAAATTTATTTAAATTATAACTATAATTTATCCAACTAACTATTTTCTCAAGAGATACAAAGCCGATCTTTCTGAATGTTGTGTTTTTTTGTGGAATGGATATAGAGACTGTTTTGCATCTTTTTTTTGAATGTATGTATGTTCAATTTTTCTGGACTGATGTTGAATATTTATTTACTAGGTTGAGCGGATCTAAAATTAACATAAGAAAAAGAGATGTCATATTTTATTTTGAAAATAAAGATATAGATAAAAGTCACATCTTTATACTAAATCTTTAAATATTATTAGGTAAGTTTTATACACACAAATGTAAATGGTCAGAAAGGAAGCCCAATATCTCCCAATTCAAAGTTGATCTGAGGATTTATTTTGAAACTCTTCAAGGTCTTTCAAATAGGAAAGCAACCAGAACTATGAACATATTCAAAGAACTAAACTCCTCTTTTTTATTGTGATTATTGGTATATACCCTCATTGTTTCTTTTTTCTGTCTTTTTTTTGTTGTTGTTTTTTTTTCTAGGAAATGTGAATACCATGTTTGTAACATTTTACTATATTTTTTATTGTAAACTGTTCATTATATAAAATAAATAAATAAATAAATAAATAAATAAATAAATAAATAAATAAATAAAGAAAAAAAACTTGCTGTGACAGTGAGCTCTAATACACATCACACTGCCACCTACTGGTCATTTATGATTCTGCAACATTCATAGAGTCACTCCGGTCAACTTCCGGTTCTCAACTCGGATTCACTCGCTTTATACACAGTTTACAGCCGTTTTTATCTGATTTATGACTGTAATATCGCTCTTCTCTCAGGAACAACAGAAAAGCTGTGAAGACATGATATTTTATCCGCTCTTTACCTCTGTAATGTGCGCATGCGCATAGTCCGGTTAATAGAGACCGGGTTACGTCACAGACAGAGGGCGGGGCATCTCCCTGTGACGTCACAGTAAGGCAACGTCTATAATTGGGAACGCGTCTTTGTTTCTCTCATTTCCAAAGTTTTGCGTGTGAGTAAAGAGGCATAAACATGGAGCTCTTCAGAAGGTTGAGAAAGTTTTTTCAAAGCAGAAGAACAAAGAAAACTAAGCAGATTGCTGAAATGAAGGAGAAGCTGGAACACATGGAGAAAGTAGAGAAAGACTTGGATGCATTTTCTAATCTAATGATAGAGAAGTTAACAGAAGAGAAAGAAGAGAAAGCCATTCTGCTTCAGACTGTGCAAAAGCTGGAGGCTACTTTGGCTTCTGAGCGAAAGCAGCAGGAACAGGATATAACTGAGAGAAGCCAGAGCTGGACGAAAGAACAAAAACAACTGGAGGAACGTGTTGCTCAGCTTGAGTTTGTTTTGGATCAGACCACCATGGAGCTCCAGTCTTCCCTGGAAATCATTGAGGAACTGGAGAAAACTGTAGACTGTGAGAGAGAGAGCTGGATGAGAGAACAAAAACAACTGAAGGAACATGTTGCTCAGCTTGAGGTCACGTTGGAACAGACCACCACGAAGCTCCGGTCTTCCCTAAAAATCCATGAGGAACTGGAGAAAACCTTAGAATGTGAGAAAGAGAGCTGGACGAGAGAACAAAATAATATAGAGGAACATGTTGCTCAGTTAGAGGTAAATTTGGAACAGACCACCATGGAGCTCCAGGATACTCAGAATCACTGTGAGAAAGAAAAAAATAGTGGAGAGCAGGAGAGAGATCATTTGATCAGAGACAAAGAGCGACTGGAGGAACGTGTTGCTCAGTTTGAGCCCACGTTGGATTTTGAGGAAAAACAAGAGGACGAAAGAGAGAAAACTAAACTTGACATAGAGGAGAGGAACACCTTACAGCTTCAGACCAACAGGGGGCTCCAGGATACCCAGAATCTCTGTGAGGAAGAAAAGAAGACTTCAGAGAATAAAACAGAACATTATATGAGGGTCCGAGAGCGATGGGAGGAAATTGTTGCTCAGCTGAGACAAGAAAACATTCAAAAGAAAACGAGAAATAGAAAAAGAAGAAGTCGACAAGAGAAACAGAGAGTCTGAACAATTTTACTACAGCGAGACACAATAAACACTATAAAATAAATAAAGATTTTGAATTTCAATCGTGTCTAATGTCTCTTCATCACAGAGAGCATTCAATGATGGTATTTTTACTTTAGTAAAGTCAGTGATGTTTGATGTCCTTAAAGAAAAGGAATTTGACAGAAACTGAAGTTGAGGTATTTTCTTGCAGCTTTAATGCTTTGTTAATTTTGAGCTCTGAAAGCAATATAGCTGACAGTTAATGTGGGGCAGAACCTGATTCACTTAAACATCTGTACTTTATAATTAATCGCATGGATTGGCACCAGATTATTTTATTCTCATGATAATTTCTTGCGTAGAAACGTCTTAATAAGTAGATGATTATGATTGAAAGATAAACAGAGACTATAAATACTACCATGTGTTTAAGTAAAACATCTGTTTGTGTTCAGAGAAGGTAAGTATAATGAATAATCTAAGGGAAATTAAATAAAGTGTTTGTTAAAAGTGCAGTGTTGTCAGGAAACAGAAGGAAGTGAGGTCAGGAAGCATGAATAAATGATTTATTTTCTAATAGCTTATAACACACATCTGACACGCGCTAATCACGTGTTCTCTCATTCTCTATTTTCAATGCACTTCTACTCCCCCTAATGGTCACTTTAAGTATAACAACAACAGGTCACCACATGCAATACAAACTAATTACACCCCAAATTAAACCCCACAATTTTTATCAAAATCACATTCCAAATTGCAAACACGTGTTTTCTATTAAATAATAAAATTCTTAATATTTTAATTCCCTACTGTGTCTAAACAGAGGAGCGCTATAAGAACTCGTGTAGGGTTTACAATCACACACCACTTCGCTTGTCTTAACACCACCCGTTTTCAGCTTCCGCGTCTGCATTTGAATCTTTGAAGCCCCGCCTCTTTTGTGATGTCGGTATCTCTGATAG
This sequence comes from Silurus aristotelis, assembly GCF_946808225.1. Taxonomy (NCBI): domain Eukaryota; kingdom Metazoa; phylum Chordata; class Actinopteri; order Siluriformes; family Siluridae; genus Silurus; species Silurus aristotelis. Next base: position 38,992,184 of record NC_139574.1, read on the forward strand.
CGCCCTCAACTCGCTTTTATTGTCATGACAACTTTGTTGTGCTGCAGTTCAACACAAACATTTACTGACCACAGCAATGAAGCGCAAACAAACAGCTGAAATGTTTTTAATTGTTTTTAGTGATAAGCGTCAATGTTTTGAACAATCCGCTCTCCAAGACATTAAAAAAGATTTTTCAGCCAGAAAGAGCGACTTTCAGAAGAAAGAAGGAGAAATAATGACAGATAATAAGATGGGTAACAGCTTTTATTTTGTAGATAAATTTAACGTTGCCAAGTGCAGAGATAAAAAAGGCAACATCAGAAGGCCAATGAATGCCTACATGGTTTGGGCGAGGAAACAGCGGCCCATCTTTTCCAAGGCCAATCCAAATAGCAGCTCTGCAGAGATCAGCATGCAGCTTGGGATCCAGTGGAACAAACTGAGTGAAGAACAGAAGAAACCCTACTACACTGAATCATGGAGGCTTAAACAGGAACACGAACAGTTGTTTCCTGGTAGGTGAACTTTCTTTATGGACAAATGACAAAATAACAAAACAAACGCATCAATTCTGACACTTTTATTGTTTTTATGTTGCTTCTTACTCTTTAAATTCTTCTTTTCTATCATGTAGATTGGGTTTATAAACCGCTTCCAAAGAAAAGAAGGAGAAAAGGCAGTGTGCAGAGTAGTGACTTGTCGGAACTCAGAGCCCGTCTCTGAGGCGACACATCGAGGGTGGATTCTTTTGTTCAGAAGATTCCCAATAATGCTCAGCCAACTCTAGAAAAACTTAAATATAATAGACACAAACTGCCAATGAAGGATCCTCAGTCTCAGATGAGTAAAAGCAAACTTCTTTATTCCATACACGTTCCAATGAGCTCAATAGAAGATGGGTACCTCACATCAAAATGAACAGCACATCAAAATGATAGAGCACGCCAAAGTGAGGAAGTACAAGTACTGTCTGTTTCACGCTTGTATTTATACTCTGTAGCCACCGTATCTTACTATTTTTTTCTAATTTCTTCACCTTGAGTAATTCCCCTTATTTTCCGATCTTGCCCTCTTTTTCAATTCCCCTTATCTTTGACCTTGGTGCTTATTCCTCCAAACAACACCATATTTGGAGTTCCTGTTTTTTCCCAATTCCCCTTATATTCGGCCTTTTCCTTGATTTTATATAAAAAAATAAGTGAGTATAAAGCCGGTATTTTTCTGGATCCAACCATACGCTGTTTTCAGTCCTCCAAGTGTGAACACCATTTTTGCGGCCTATTTTGTCTTCCTGCACCTGCAATGGGTAAGTGTTATGCTTTACTCTTTTTATAATGCTGTTTGCTATTCTACATTTATTGAATTGAGTTATCTCAGTGTATTAGATTGTCTGTATACATGTGCTTGATTATATTATTTTATTTGATAGCTGCAAGTGCCCAGGTTATATTTTAATTGTGCATTCTGAACTGATTGTTTCATAGTATATAGAATTTTCTCTTGAATGTGTGTTATCCTTTGCCTACACCTAGCAGTCACAGTGATGTTACCCTGTCTAACATCTTATCTCTGTTGGTCTCTTTTGCTCAGCTCCGCCACGCAAACGTTCTGGAATATCTCCAATGGGTCTTCTTCGCAGACAATACCGCCAGTTCCAGCTCTCCTCACTTGCTGCTGAGCTTGCTCATTTCCTTGAACAACTCTCTGGCCTAACTGTTCCAGCGAATCCCTATCTGCCTTCTCGCATAGTGCAGAGCACTGCTACGCGCGACATGGGCACACAGACCTCTCCTGATCTCTCTGCTACCCGCTATCGAGCTTATGATGACAACTGCAGTGAAGGCTCCTGTCCCCCACCGTTTTCTCCCTATCCCTCACACTGGTCTCCCAATGATTATTCCCCTACATCTCCTGCGCCAAACCAACGTGCTCCTGTGCCTTCACCCGGCCTTGGGCCAAGCTACTCCTTCATGTCTCCTGCAGCTGCAGCAGCCCAACCGCCTTGCTATCCCAATAAAAATGCTTAAAACTCCCTCAAGGTCGTTTTCTGTCCTTCTTTATCTATTCCACACACTTATAACATTCAGTCAGAGAATCTATCCTACTCACACATGTAAATATCTTATTATTACTATTTTATACTTGGTGTAAATAAAGACTTGATTAACATATAGTTAAATAGGTGTTATCAAAACTACTTCTATTGTATCTAATCAGTTCTATATTTGATTTAGGTTATTTTTTTTGTTGGATTAATGTTAGTTTGATTATAACATACGCTAGATAAGGTTGATTAAAATTATTTCTCGACATGACATCATCGAGATCTCAGAATTTGTATGTACTGTGTCCAAATCTACTGGTTGTTTAGCTGCTTCCTTAGCTACTTTATCCACTAATGTGTTTCCCTGAATTTCCTCTGAATCACCTACGGCATGTCCTTTAACCTTCACTATGGCCACTTTGGCAGGGAGTTGAACAGCTTTTAAAAGGTCGCCTATGAGATTAAAATGTGCTATGGGCTTTCCATCAGCTGTTTTAAAGTCTCTTTGCTTCCATGTTTCGGCAAAATCATGCACAAAACCATAAGCATACTTAGAATCAGTGTATATAGTCACTACTTTACCTTCAGACAACTGACATGCTCTTTTAAGTGCGACCAATTCTGCAGCTTGTGCTGATGTGTATGGTAATGATTTAGCTTCAACTGTTACATCAGGTAATCTTACAACCGCATATCCACATAAATACACACCATCAGAGGGTTTTGAACATGAACCATCTACATATAAGCAATCCCCCTCTTCCAGGGACATACCTAAGAGATCGGGCCTACAAGAGGTCTCTCGTTCAATGTGTTCAAGGCAATCATGTGCCTCGCCAAAACCATCTACGTCAATATCGTCTAGCAGATCACGCAGAGCTACTACAGCTGAATGCGGCCGAGAAAAAGGCTTGATAGTTAAGTTTTCCGTTGCCAAGAGTGTAGTTTCATAACCAGATCCACGTTGTGCTGTCATATGTTGTTTGTCGAGGTTGTATAAATTAGCTGTTACCTGATTCGAGGTGTACAGTATCAAAGGATGTGACAGCACCGTTTTCTTAGCATCCCGGACCATCAGAGCTGCAGCAGCCACTGCACGCAAGCACGAAGGCAACCCTTGTGCTATATTGTCTAAAGATTTGGAAAGATACGCAACAGGGCGATATCTGTCACCGTGTTCCTGGGCTAGGATCCCCGCAGCCGTACCACCACGTTCGTGCACATAGAGGTGAAAAGGCTTAGCATAATTCGGAAGACCTAGAGCTGGAGCAGACTGTATAGCCTTCTTGAGGGCAGCGAAACTGTCAGTCATTTCATGAGTCCACAGAATGAGATGTGATGGAGGAGCTTTGTGATCAATAGCACTACGCAAACTTTATCATGCTGTGCGCAGTCAGGGATCCATGCTCGGCAGTAGTTTACCAGTCCCAAGAAGCTCTGCATCTGTTTCACAGTCAGAGGTCTTGAAAACCTAGTCACAAGCTGTACTCGGTCCTGTGACAAGGATGTCATCTGCGTATTGAAGAATGCAGGTTATTTCCGGCAGGTGTATATCAGCCAAAGTTCTGTGCACTACAGCGGAGAATACGGCTGGCGAGTCAACAAAGCCCTGAGGAAGATGTGTCTAGGTGAATTGACGTCCCCTATAGGTAAAAGCGAAAAGCGGCTGCGTCTCTGAGGCCAAAGGGACACTGAAAAAAGCAGAACAAAGATCAATCACAGTAAAAAATCTGTGAGTCGCTGGTATAGAGATAACAATGGTAGCTACATCGGGCACCAAAGGAGCTAACAGAATAACTAATTTATTAATCTCACGTAAATCTTGCGTTAGCCTCCAGCATTTTTTATCTGCCTTTAAGACAGGATTAATCGGTGTGTTATACGGTGAATGTGTCTCGATCAAAACACCTTGTGACAATAAATTGTCAATAACTGGAGCAATGCCAACATTCTTCTCTTCCGACAATGGATATTGTTTAACAAAAATCGGATGGTGTGTTTTCATGAGTGCATGATACGGTTTTACCTGGATGAAACCTGGTAACCTCATCTTTGTGAGAGGCCCATAATTTAGGGTTAACTTCATCTAAATTTGGTTCATCAGGCACGACTTCTGTACTACCATGGAAGAAATCTTCCGAATGTGGCTGTGGCTCAGTTGAGAGCATGAGGACAGAAGGAAAAGACAGTGAGACATTGGTTTCAAAAAACAGAATTTCCATTCCCATTTTATGCATCATCTCTTCCTAAAAGGTTTAAAGGCGAGTTCGGAATTATTGTAAAGCTATGATAAAAATTTGTACCAGTTGGTGTCACCACAGGGAAAAGGTGAGTTATAGGACATGAAATTGGAACCCCATCTATTCCCACGGAGCGGATACTTTTTCCTGAAATGGGACCAGAATATTCACCCCCAGCAATTGAAGAACATGTAGCGCCAGTATCAACAAGAAAACAATAGTCTTTATTGTCTATGCCTATGGGACATTTTTCTGCCAGGAGCCTCCAGAAAACATCTGCAGTACCATCACCAGCACACTGAAGGCTCTTCTGAAAGACAAAAGTCTGACTTTCCAAAAGAGCAGTTGGTATGGTGATGATCCATAACATCATCTCTTCATCTTCTTCCTCTTAATCTCTTCATCTTTTTCCTTCTTCTCCTGATCCCCTGGTGTTGGACAGAAATCCCTCTGTAACCTATAACATAAAGCTGTTCAAACACTATGTGCTCTGTATTTATCTCTATGTGAGGCTCATGACTGGTAGGAGACAAGCTGCTTGGAGGAGAATGAGTCCTCACAGGGGACGAGCTGCTTGGCGGAGACCGAGTCCTCACAGGAGATGAGCTGCTTGGAGGAGACTGTTTAATAATAATTTGAATAATATCAAATATATAATATAAAATATTTCATATAATAAAAATCATGAAGCTCAAAAAGAGCTGAACACCTGAGCAAACTCATAGAAAACAACAAAAACAATCCCAGGTTCCTTTTCAGTACAGCCGCTAAATTAACTACAAATCAGGGATCTGAAAAATGTGTTCCATCACAGTTTAGTAGTGACGACTTTATGAATTTCTTCACTAAAAAAATGTATAACATTAGAAAAACAATTGTGGAGGTCCAACCTCTGACAGCATCTCCTGACACAATCTCACCTACAACTCCACAACTACACTGTTTTACATGTACAGGACAGGAAGAGCTGTATGATGTTATTACCAAAGCTAAATCAACAACATGTCAGTTAGATCCCATTCCCACTAATACTATCATAACTACTAATAATATCCCATTCCCACTAATCTATTGAAGGAAGTGTTACATACAGCTGGTGAGCCTCTTCTCAATATTATTAACTCCTCACTATCTTTAGGTCACGTCCATAAACCCCTCAAGTTCCTGCCTTAATTGGTAATAAAAAAAGAAATAAATACATGGTTGATTAATTATTGTGCCAAATACAGCATCCAAAAAAGAAACTTTACCAACCTATTTTATTTTACATTGACAGATCAATATTTATCATTTTCAGTTTTAATTTAAAATTAGCACTATTATTTAATTTTCCCTTTTATTTCCAAACTTATTGTTTTAAAATTACTTTCCTTTTTATGTAAAATTTTTATTTGGCACATTAATTACTTTATTAAGCCATTTTTATTTGTTTACTACCAATATTGGCAGCGTTCATCCTCCAATTTGTTTCATGTATCTGCATTATATATATAACTGACATTGAAGCCCCTGTTATTAAACGTTTGAATTATTATGTTTATTATTATTCCCAGGTTCCTCCTGCTTTACTGCTGAGACATTCATGTTGAGCATCGACAAGAAGATTGTCAACGACCACATCACAACCTTCACCTCCTCCATCTGCCTGATGTTTGGCAGTTATTACTGCTTTAACATACACTACCCAGTGGAACTACGATCAACACTGGAGTTTCTCCAACGCTAATATTCTGTTTTTATCAACACCTTTTTTGGATTTATCAAACGTATCAATTTGATATCCATCTCAGGTTGTTCATTTTCTCAATCTTTCTCTCACTCTTTTTTTTTTCCATAAAGGTGTTTCTTTTCCATAAATCCTGAGAGGCACCGAGGTTGAATCCAAGAAGAAAAAAGTGTTCAGTCAATCCCAGAGTCCTCACTCTCATCTCAGACATTGCTGACCATGAGTGGATCTAGTGCGACCCCTCTTGTTGTGGACAATGTGATAAAGGTGTGTTACAGACTCTACAGATGTTTTTGTTGTTGAAACAATTGTTACACTTCTGAATGTCAGTGAAAAGTTTAACAATTTGGAGTTTTACTAAACAAGATTTGTTAAAGTACCTGTTCATTTTTTTTTTGCTTGTTAGTTCCAGGAGTTTCTTAGATTATAATTTTCCTACAGTAATTGTGCATTCTAATGATGTAAAAAGGGGCTGCATGTACATCACTAGCTAGCATTTTGTAAATCAAACACTTCTGTAAAGTTTTCCTTTTTTTTTAATGACATGATGCAGTTTGAAGATGTAGAGTTTCAGCTTTACTGCACAGCTCTGTGTGTAAAATAAGTGAATTTTTTCCAGGAATTTCTTGAATTCAGATTTTATTAAAATAGAAATAGTTTTTAATTTCTTATAACTGCATTTGCATATTTTAAAATAAGGAACATTTAACTTGTTTAAACATTTTTGTAGTTCAAACAGCAGCAATAACACTTAAAGCACTACACTACAGAAACAATATAAAAGAAAGTTTTCTACATTTCTCTAATGCTGTCGAGTAACACAGTTTACAGGCCTAAGAATGTAACACTAGCTTCAAAATCACAACCTTGTTTGTGCCTGGTGTCGAACCAGGGACCTTTCACGTGTGAGGGGAACATGATGACCACTACACTACAGAAACTACCGCAGGGAAAAGCTTCTTGGTCACTGTTGGCACTTTTGCATACATTCACAGTTTCAGTAGAGCAGGAGAATGAACCGTTTTGCTGAGAAGTTCAAAACACTATCGTTCTTCTAGCATAGAAGCAGTCTTGCTTCTATTTGCTTCCCTTGAACACTTGGTGTTTGTGTATTAGATGGACCCACCAGTCATCATAGACACCGGCAAAACATTTCAAAATCACTTGGCTTCTTCTTCTTCTTCTTCTTCTTCTTATTATTATTATTATTATTATTCAACTCTTTTTTATTGATGCACTTCAAACAGAAAGACACTCAGGCGAGAAAGACAATGATACAGTGGTTAATTTAGTCCAACAACAAGAAATTGGTCTCTCTCTTTCTAAGTTATACACACAATCACAATCATGAATGTGAGCATCAAGAACAGGAGAAAGAAAGAAAAATAAAACAAAATAAAAGATTTGCACCTAAGTACATTAACACTCTCAAAGATATATGTTTTCCTTTCTCCTTTCTACATCTACCAAGAAGTCAGGGACAAGGGGAAGAGCTCAAAAAGGCTAAACAAAGAGAACAGGATTTTATTTTCCTCTTTCTCTTAAATATGATAAGAATGGTTGCCAGGTGGTGTAAAACCTTTCCGTAATACCAAGTAATGTAAATCTGATCTTTTCTATTTGAATAAACTGAGACAGGTCATGTATCTAATGAGAAGAACTGGGTGGGTGAGGATTCTTCCAATTCAGTAATATAAGTCTCTTTGCTACTATTAAACAAAAGGCGAGCATGTTTGATTGTAAGGATGACAATGAGGGATTTGTGGGCTTGAGTCCAAATAATGCTATTAGGGGACATGGTTTAATATCTAAAATGAAGTATTCAGAGATTGATTTAAAAATTGATGTCCAGAAAGAGGTCAAGGCTGGGCAAAGACAAAAAGTATGATAAAGAGTAGCCGGAGCCGCCGACACGATCACAAGTTGGATCCAAACCAGGGTTAATTTTAGATAGTTTGGTCTTTGTCCAATACACTCTATGCAATGATTTAAAGTGTATTAACGAATGACGGGCGCATATAGAGGAGGATGTACACGACCAAGCGCCTTGGACCATTCCTCATCCGTGAAATTATAATTAAGGTCCGATTCCCAGTTACTCTTTATTTTAGAAAGCGATGAAGAGCCCGATTGAACAACGAATGAAAAAATAGTTTTATAAATATTAGAGACAGTACCCTTACAAAGTTTTGTTTCTAAAACTCGATCAATCTCTTGTTTAGGAGGTGGGTGCAGGAAATAAGAGAATGTGTTCCTTATAAAATCACGAATTTGGTGATATCAGAAAAAATGAGATTTAGGAAGGTTGAATTTTTCTGACAGGTAGGAAAAAGTGACACATGTATTCTCCTGAAAAAGATCATTAATGTTCACAATGCCCCTTCTAAACCACAGTGCAAAGGATCCGTAATAAAGCATGCAGAGGCACGTGAGGACGGACGAGTTCAGACAGGAGTCTCTCCATGGACTATGATGTTTGCCGACGGTATTGTGATTCGTGGTGAGAGTAGGGAGCAGGTTGAGAAGAGTCTGGAGACGTGGAGGTGCATCCTGGAGAGAAGGAAAATAAAAGTCAGTAGACGTGTGTGGATGAGAGGGAGAGAAGTGGAGTGGTGAAGGTGTACGAGTTTAAATACCACAGTTTTGAAACCATCTCAGAAATCGTTTGAGGAGGTCATGACACGATCAATTGTCCTTTTAAAGATTGCGAGCTGACAACCAGTGTCCTTTCAACTTTCAGTAGCCATGAATCTGAAGGTTTGAACTTTTTCTGTCTTTTAGGCTTCTGATGTGCTGCTCAAAGAAAATCTAGAGCTCTCAGAAGGTCTACCTTTGTTTATGAGGGAAAAGTCTGGAAACTTCCTGAAGTCTTGCCTGGTAAGTGTGTTATCAGTGTGTTATAGTCATATTTTCTCATACCTGAGGTACAGATCCTGTAAAGAGAAAACTGTTCCAGCACAAATGAAGTGATACACTATATCGGCAAAAGTATTGGGACACCCCCTGAACAGGTTTGATTACTTTTATATTTATTATAGTAACAAAAACACAAAAATGTTGAATAATTTAATATTTCATTATTTTGGACATTTTCTTTGATCTTGAATCATTAGACATGAAGAGGTTCAACATTGGGTTCCTCTCATATTTCTCTGATGCGCTGCACATTTCTTCTCTTTCTCACACTGATTAAGAGAATCCTGGAGCTCCATGCTGGTTTTGTTCCAACGTGACCTCCAGCTGAGCAACTGCAATTTCCTGATTTCGTATTTTTTTGTATGTTTGTCACACGTTAATGTTTCAGATCATCAACCTCATTTAAATATTAGTAACAATAACACAAGTGAACATGCAGTTTTTAAATAGTCTCTTTCTCATGGTGGAGTCATGAACACTGACCTTAACTGAGGCAAGTGAGGCTGCAGTTCTTTGGCTGTTGTTGTGGGGTCTTTTGTGACCTCTTGGATGAGTCGTCGCTGTGCTCTTGGGGTAATTTTGGTCAGCCGGTCACTCCTGGGAAGGTTCTCCACTGTTCCATGTTTTTGCCATGTGTGAATAATTTCTCTCACTGTGGTTCACTGGAGTCTCAAAGCTTTAGAAATGGCTTTATAACCTTTTCCAGACTGATAGATCTCCATTACTTTCTTTCTCATTTGTTTCTGAATTTCTTTGGATCTCAGCATGATGTGTAGCTTTTGAGGATCTTTTGGTCGACTTCACTTTGTCAGGCAGGTCCTATTTAAGAGATTTCTTGATTGTGAACAGGTGTGGCAGTAATCAGGCCTGTGTGTGGTGAGAGAAATTGAACTCGGGTGTGATAAACCACAGTTTTAACAAGGGGGCAAACACTTTTTCACACAGGGCCATGTAGTTTTGGATTTTGTTTCCACTCAATAATAAAAATCTTCATTTAAAATCTGCATGTCGTGTTCACTTGTGTATCTTTAACTAATATTCAAATTAGTTTGACGATCTGAAACATTAAAGTGTGACAAACATGCAAATAAATATACATAGTGGTGTGAAAAAGTGTTTGCCCCCTTCCTGATTTCATACTACTACAAAAGTATGTACTTGATATACAATGCTATTTTTTTCTTTCTTTGTCTTTCAACAGTCATTTAGTTGAATCTTCTGAGGAGAAGTGGGTTCCACACACCAGCCATCAACCAGAAAAGAGGTTCAAGCAGTCTCCAAACTCAGCACCTGTTTCAGCTCTACCAGTAAGAGTGAGAGACAGAAAATCCCAGTCTTCAGTGGTTGTATCCCCCAACACACCTGAAGAGAGGTGGAATCAGGATTTTACACCCCAGCCAGTCTGTAGACCATCTGTGATGGCACTTGTTGATGAGAAGATGTTGGGAACGGGCTACAAACTGTTCGTTGACGACTTCTACACAAGTCCAGCACTGTTTAGAGATCTCCTAAAAAAAACATCTGAGCATGTGGGAAATTTCAGTCCACAAACCCTCAAACCATCACCAACAAGCTTCTGAAAAAAGCTCCTCGAGGCCTCATCACTGGCTGAGAGAAGAGGATGTGCTGTTTGTAGAATGGAAGGATAAAAGGAAGGTCCAGATGTGCTCCATCATTCACAGAGGCACTGAAGGAAGCATTGTGCTACTTTTATTTTCATTACTTTCTTCTTCTACTGTTTTTCTAATGTTCAAATACCAGTCTTATGCTTATTGTGTGAATGTTATTATTCCCAGTACATTTGGTTATCAGGCTGCTTTTCCTCAAACAGACGGAGGGAGAAAAGGACTACACACAGTCTCAGAATAATGTTTATAGGAATCTCGTTTTTATTGTATTTTCTTCAAAGTTGAAATATAAACTCATTACACATGTGACTTTTTACCCGTCACTATTCTGGATTGTTTCAGGACCGAATTCATGTATTTATATATTTAAAAAATAATATGTTTTATGACGTACACATTTTTTTCTAAGGAACTTCAGCATTTTTGGATGATGTAAAGCCCAAAGTGTGTTGTTTCAAAAGAGATGTAAATTGTGTATGTAGCACACTGTTGTCAGGAACTTTTACCATTGAAAGTCAGGAAGGTCATTTTCAGCTGTGAGGCCCAAAAGTGGGGCTGAAACCGAACAGGGTTCAAGAAACCGGGTTTATTTTCATATAAGTAACAGTATTTAGTTCAGTAAACTTAAGTTGATTTAAAGGATAATTCAGTGCTGTTTAGTTCAGTAAAGTCTTCATTTAATCCAAAACTATTCGATTCATTAAGTTCAATTATCTTCAAATTAATATTTTTACATTCAATAAAAACAAATCATCCAGTTTTCATTGATGTTTATTTAGTGAATAATGCATTTAATAAACAATTGGTTTCACTCAGAATAACATTTTATTTTTTATAAGTAAAAATGTGTTTTTTATAAAACTCATTTGAAGCATATAGATAAAAATGCACCAGTTGGTTAAAAGAAAACATTTAAAAGTAAAACATTTCTTCCAGCTCATAAATCCTATAAAACATGCAGCATTAAACATGAACTTCCAGCAGATGAACATCTCATAATACTGTCTGGAAGTGAGAAATGTACAGGTTGTTTTTACTCCATACACATGAACTTACTTTGATCAGAAACACAATCATACTCCAAATCAATTAATCAATAAAGTCAATAAAAGAATCCCAAACTGCTGTGTGTCTTGTCCTCGCTATTAATGACGTCATTAGAGCTCCACTACTTCTAATTACCTGCTGTGACAGTGAGCTCTAATACACATCACACTGCCACCTACAGGTCATTTATGATTCTGCAACATTCATAGAGTCACACCGGTCAACTTCCGGTTCTCAACTCGGATTTACTCGCTTTATACACAGTTTACAGCCGTTTTTATCTTATTTATGACTGTAATATCGCTCTTCTCTCAGGAACAACAGAAAAGTTGTGAAGACACCGTGATATTTTATCCGCTCTATAATGTGCGCATGCGCTCAGTGAGTGTGTGAGTGTAAGAGGAGAGAGCGCGGGCGCGCGAGACCGGGTTACGTCACAGACTGTGGGCGGGGCATCTCTGTGTGACGTCACAGTAGGGCAACGTCTATAATACGGAATGCGACTCTGTTTCTCTCATTTCCGAGGTTTGGGCGTGTGAGTAAAGACACGTAAACATGGTGCTCTTCAGAAGGTTTAGAGAAATTTTTCAAAACAGAAGAACAAAGAAAACTAAGCAGATTGCTGAAATGAAGGAGAAGCTGGAACACATGGAGGAAGTAGTAAAAGACTTGGATGCATTTTCTGATCTAATGATAGAGAAGATAACAGAAAAGAAAGAAGAGAAAGTTATTCTGCTACAGACGGTGCAAAAGCTGGAGGCTACTTTGGCTTCTGAGCGAAAGCAGCAGGAACAGGACATAAATGAGAGAAACCCCACACACCTCCAAAACATCACCGAGCTCCAGTCTTCCCTGAAACCCTATGAGAAACAGGAGAAAACAGTAGAACGTGAGAGAGAGAGCTGGGCAAGAGAACAGAAGCGGCTGCTGGAACGTGTTGCTCAGCTTGAGGCTAGTTTGGAATTTGAGAGAAATAAATGGAAGGAGAAAAGCAAGAAGGACCAACTAGACATTAAGGAGAGGAACAACTTACAGCTCCAGACCTTTAGAGAACTCCAGGATACTCTGAATCTCTGTAAAAAAGAGAGGAAGACTGCAAAGCATGAGAAAGATAATTTAATGAGACACCAAGAGCGACTGGAGGAACATGTTGCTCAGCAGCAGGCCACTTTGGACTTTGAAAAAAATATATGGGAGGTAAAAATAAAGAAGGCCAAACAAGACATGCAGGAGAGCACCATCTTACATCTTCAAACCATCAGAGACCTTCAAGATTCCCTGAATCAGTGTGAGGAAGAGAAGAATTGTGCAGAGCATGAGCGAGATAATTTAATTAGAGAAAGAGAACAACAGGAGTATCATGTTGCTCAGCTGAAGGCCACTTTGAACTTTGAGAGAAATAAGTGGAAGGAGAAAAGAAAGAAGGCCGAACTAGACATGGAGAGGAATAACAATTTACAGCTCCAGACCATTAGAGAGCTCCAGGATTCTCTAAATCACTGTGAGGAGGAGAAGAATAGAGCAAAGCATGAGAGAGATCATCTGATGAGATACCAGGAGCAACTGGAGGACCATGTTGTTCAGCTGAAAGCAACTTTGAATTTTGAGAGAAATAAATGGAATGAGGAAAAAAAGAAGGTTGAACTAGATATGGTTTGGAGTTCTAATATGTTCCTCTCCTTCATTCGAGAGCTCCAGGATACCGTGAATCACTGTAAGATACAGAAGAAAAGCAATTAGAGAAACATGTCGCTCAGCTGAGGGCACTTTGGGATCTGATTATGAGAAACAGCAGCAAGATGAGACGAATCTGGACATCAAAGACAGGAACAGAAAGCTGAACCTCTACAAGCCCAAAGAGTCGCAGAAAATTGCTGAGGAATCGAAGTGGCGGTGACGTCTGCGGTGAGTCTCCGAGTGCCGGAGCTGTTGCTTGGGCTGTCTGTTGACCTCGCTGTGCCTGCTGTGCTGGGGGTCTCGACCTCTCCTCGGTGGGCAACCATCCAGGTCTGGATCTGTTTTTACACACTAGAAAGAGTGTGAGTTCTGCCCCGTCCCTACCTGTGTTTTTCTGACTTCTGCTTCAAATTCCTACATGTTCGATGTAAACCAATTTACAATCCTTTTCTTTTTTGCCTTTTTTCTTTCTCTGTGTTCTATTTGTTTCTCTTTGAGCATTTCTATTATCTCAGACTGACAATTCCTCCCTCTGAGAAACCACACACAATGGAAAAAAGTGATTATAAGGAAAAATGCAATGAATCTTTTGTTCTTTATAGAAATATGATTTACAGAATAAACCATAGCCCTGTTTATTTTTATCCTTTTTAATTGTAATTTTATTATTATTACAAATTTTATTTATTTATCTTTTTTTATATATAATGTGTATATATTTAGTATTTTCATGCACCTGTTCTGTGTATTGTAATGTAAATTGTACTTGTTATTGCCACGTTGTTTGTTTATGGTTAATTGTTTAATAAAAATAAATAAATAAGACTGTTGTACTTCCTGTATATTTTGAATGACAGGTGTCTCGTCCAATGATCGGTAAGTGTTTCATTCACAAACTATACCTCCCTTTTCCGGTTTGTCTGAATTGTCGTGTTTTCTATTTTGTTAATTAGTTTTCTAAATTGTTAATGTGTTTGGCGCTTCTCAGCCACCGTAGAAATGCCTCTGTCTCTGTAATGCCACACATTGTTATATTGGGTTTTTGTATTGTATTGATGGTTTCTATAATTGTGACGTGATAGTGGTGGTATTACGAGGTGGATTAAGTTGGGTACGTCCCCACTGAAGTCACGGCCCGCAACTGACACTGTTATACCCCTAAACTGCACAGACGAACACCAGAGGATCGTCATCTTCAAACACAAAAAGTAATGCAGTCTCTCTGTTTGGATCACAATTTTTGCAAGTTGGTACGACCCAGTCTGGGGTTGGGCAGCACAGCGTGATTAAAGGCACGGGGTGGTGGATGTAAGATGTTTATGTGTAGTATATGGTAGAATATGTATATGTAGAATATATGGTCCATGTAGAAATAATGTACAGTGGTGTGAAAAAGTGTTTGCCCCCTTCCTGGTTTCTTATTTTTTTGCATGTTTGTCACACTTTAATGTTTCAGATCATTAAACTAATTAAAATATTAGTAAACAATAACACAAGTGAACACAACATGCAGTTTTTAAATTTAGGTTTTTATTATTGAGGGGAAACAAAATCCAAAACTATATCAAATAAATTTTACTACATAAATAAATGTATAGTTTTTTTCTATTATAAAACAATAAACAAAAATTTACACAATGTATAAATACTTAATTTGAGCACCAGAAAAATACAATACATACAAATTACCTCATACAAATAAAGGAAAATAAAATAACTGTATATGCCAATTACAGTATATCCTGACAATTTTAGAAATGTAGCATTAACACTGATATAGTCAGAACTTTACATCCTGATGGCCCTGATAATGATCCTAAAACAAACAGTACATGTAGCCAGCATTCACACTCTATTCATATAGACTGCCTTCACACTAATAGCTATCATCAACACAGTAATCACCTGATAATGAACACACAAAAGAAGTCGTTAAGAGGATTATCCACCTGCCTCCTCTCTACACATGTGTGAACTACTTCAAGGTCAAAGTCAACCATTTACTTCATTGATAGAACCAAAAAGCAACACTTGGAGAAAAAAAACAACACAATTGTAATGACGCAATAAAAAAGCGCAGCAGCACACGGTTATCTGGATAAGAGCAACATGTCTGCGGTGTGCGGAGAGCGATTTGCAAAACATGCAATGCTGAAATTTCAAGAGGGGGTGTATCTGCAAAGAGTTTCTCCAAGTCGGGTTTAATTTATCACCTGAAATCCAAACATCCCGATTGCCTTCTAAATATGAGAAGAACGCGGCGCAGAAAAGTAAAGTCGATCCGAGCATGCGCACTCCGTCTGTAGAGGACGTTTTTGAAAAGGCAGGAAAGTTTTCCAGTGATGTGCCAAGGCAAAAGGCATAACACACAAAAAGATGGAATTCATTGCCTTAGATCGGTGGTCTCTAGTGGCTCGACGGGTTGATCTTTGAAACAATCCCCATGGATCCCAAAAATAATAATTATTATAATATAATATTTATTACACGGCTCTTCTTAATGCTGTAGATTAGAACGTTCCATTTACTTGAATGGGCTTCCAAACGTTCGCCGGTCAATTATTTTCGTTTAACAGGCCGTCGCTAATAATAATTGACTAATTGAATAATTGCCTGTCTGTCAATACTATGAATGGTAACAAATAAATAACAATAATTTATAATAATAAATAAAACACTTTTGTTATTCTTTGAATTGCAATGCATTGATTTTAGTGAGGTTAGTACACACTCATAGCCAGAAATGCAATGGTTCTAATAATTTACAATCTGTTCTTTCGGAGTTTCGGTTTTCAGTTTTGGCCTTGGGGGGGTTCCTCATTTTTGGTTTTTGGTTTCAGCCAAGAATTTTCATTTCGATGCATCCCTAAAATATTATTGTTGGTGTGGCCCTCTGACACAATTCAGGTTTCTCATGTGGCCCCTTGTAAAAATTAATTGCCCACCCCTGCTCTACATCTTCAAACTGCATCATGTAATTAAAAAAAAGGAAAACAAAAAAACTTTACACTTTTTTAAAACTTTACAGAAGTGTTTGATTTACAAAATGCTAGCTAGTGATGTACATGCAGCCCCTTTTTACATCATTAGAATGCACAATTACTGTAGGAAAATTATAATCTAAGAAACTCCTGAAACTAATAAGCAAAAAATGCAGGAGGAACCTGGGAATAATAATAAAAATAATAATTCAAACGTTTAATAACAGGGGCTTCAATGTCGGTTATATATATAATGCAGATACTTGAAACAAATTGGAGGATGAACGCTGCCAATATTGATAGTAAACAAAAACAAAATGGCTTGATAAAGTAATTAATGTGCCAAATAAAAATATTACATAAAAAGGAAAGTAATTATTAAACAATAAGATTGGAAATAAAAGGGAAAATTAAATAATAGTGCTAATTTTAAATTAAAACTGAAAATGATAAATATTGATCTATGTCAATGTATAATAAAATAAGTTGGTAAAGTTTATTTTTTGGATGCTGTATTTGGCACAATAATTAATCAACCATGTATTTATTTCTTTTTTTATTACCAATGAAGGCAGGATCCATCTTCAATAGTTACATCCATCATAGGATGAATGATCTTACTGGCTGAGCTTCTGAGCTTGTGTTAGCCAGTGTTTCAGTACGTAAGCTAGTGAATGTGTGTGAGAATGAAGAAATGACTGAATGTATTGAAGTCCTCTGGACTACATAAAATCTTATACAAATTGTGGGAAATGATAGAACAAAACTAAACAAGCCACGAGTACAATAACATTGCAGTTACATCAGAAAAAACAGTTGCTCTATTTACTCACCACAAACAATAATGAAGGGTGTAATAGGTGCACTTGACTAGTTCTTTCACAACATCTGTACTGTAGTTCTTCTTAAACATCTTCATTTCTTCTTTTTTTTTCAAGCTGACTCTCCACAGTCTTTGAGAGTGGCAAAAGCTTTGGCTCCCAGCTAATACATCCATAGGTGTCTTGAACACTTGCTTTTGGTTCGGTAGGTAGTTCGTCTGTGTCGTCATCATCTGATGCTGCTTTGCGCTTTATAACCTTTGGTGTGTCGGGTCGCTTGACATTTTCAACTCTTGCCTGAAGTTGCTTCACGAGAGAATGATATCCTGGTCCAATAACGTCGCTATCGATCACATCTTGCAGAGACTTTGGATACCTGGCCACCATCCTTTTTGCTCTCTCTGTTATGGTGTGTTTGGTTGGATTCTTGCAAATCTTCATCATTTCAGAGACCACGATCCTTACCATTTCTCTTCGTTGTCTTGCACTAGGTGTTTTCTGTCTTTCCAAGTTCTGTATTAACTCCTCAGGGAGCCTCTGCCATGGGATTTCAAATCGCTCTAAGCAGTTTGGTATTAACGGTGTACAGATTCCTGAAGATGATGAAGAGGTGGATGATGCTGGTGAAGAAGAAATTGATGGTGCAGAGGGAAAGACAACCACTGGAGATGAATGCACAGATTTTGGTGTTGAAGTCCCGGAGACTAAAAAGAAGATATGAAATTGATATGATTTTTCTGTTTTGCTAAATTAAAATTTTTTTTAAACAGCCCCCTATTGCATAATAACATTTATTTATTCAGGAAATAATGATGATCACATCATCATTAGACTCTTAAAAATTCATATTCTAACCTTAACACCATGTTAACAAGTGTGCCATTGGGTGGTGTGGTGACATTGTTCTATACTCACTATTTTGGGTCCAGGCAGGAACCATTCTTCGGGCTTGTATGGGCTTTAACACTGGCAGCAAATCGTTTTCTGTGATGTACTTTAAATCATCTGTGGTTGTCGCACCAAGTGTTTTCAAAGTATCTTCAATGGACTTAACAAGTTGATCAGGAAGGTCCGGAAGCACTCCTGCTATCGCATCCCCTATGTTCTTTAGCAGCTGTGATTCAGCCATATCTGTGAAGACACACAAACAAAGAGTTTGGTCTCTGGTCCAATGAAATTAAGGCATTCAGTCTGACAAGATGCTGTGCTTCAGTGGAATAATCTGGTAACCATTTTTCACATAAGATGACAATGGCTACAAGTCAATCAGTTCACTGATGAGTCTGCACTCTGTCTTTTTTTACTGAGTACATGTGGTAGTAAGAAATCAATTCAGCATCATAAACTCTCATGAGAAAATGAAGATCTGAATCATCCTTAACAATAATCAGCAGAAGTTCACCAAACTCCACTGACTCATCTTACTTCATGACAAAAAACTGGCCCTTCCTGTAAACAAGCCTGATGAGAGGGCCAAATTTTAGGATCAGCCCTGGATAATGTTGTAAGTAATGGTGTTTAGGTTTTAAGTTGGTATTAGGAAACAATGCCTTTCTGGTTTCCAAATATTCTTGGATAAGAGCATCCAGATAAGTAACCTGGGCCTTGAAAATTTGCTGAGCACAAATGAAGTCAACTATGTCCTTGAGCTGCAACGTTAACTGCCAGACATCATCTTGAGGGTTCTGCACTTTGTCTCCAATTATTAGAGGTGAAAGTCTCAAGAAGTTCCAATTTTGAACAGCTTGTCCACTAAGTTTCAATGTTTTTGGACTGACCTCACAAAGCTTGGATAAAGTATCTGTTCCTTTGTATTTAAATTGCTTGATGCGTCTGTTCAGAACTGTGTAAGTGAACCATTTATTTGTGCAGATGAAATATCTGAGGTAAAGAGCACGATCGTATGAGAGGACACCCTCAAAAATGTCATGACCAAGACATGGGGGCATGCCAGGTGTGCAAACATCAAAGTTTTGTAAAGAATTAAACACAGACCTGAACTTTATCCCCTGTTCTTCTGACACGTCTTCTCTTTCCAGCTGTTCTGTGCCAGATCTATAGGTTTCTGGAGTCCTCTGGGGTCTCGTAAGTGGGAATATAACCGGGCAGCGACAATCTTTTTTAAAATCTGAGACATAAATGGGAGATTTGAAATGGGTCTGTAATTCGATAGTGTGTTTGGATCCAGATTAGGTTTCTTAATGAGGGGCTTAATAACTGATAACTTGAGGGATTTATGGACGTGACCTAAAGATAGTGAGGAGTTAATAATATTGAGAAGAGGCTCACCAGCTGTATGTAACACTTCCTTCAATAGATGAGTTGGAATGGGATCTAACTGACATGTTGTTGATTTAGCTTTGGTAATAACATCATACAGCTCTTCCTGTCCTGTACATGTAAAACAGTGTAGTTGTGGAGTTGTAGGTGAGATTGTGTCAGGAGATGCTGTCAGAGGTTGGACCGCCACAATTGTTTTTCTAATGTTATCTATTTTTTCAGTGAAGAAATTCATAAAGTCCTCACTACTAAACTGTGATGGAACACATTTTTCAGATCCCTGATTTGTAGTTAATTTAGCTACTGTACTGAAAAGGAACCTGGGATTGTTTTTGTTGTTTTCTATGAGTTTGCTCAGGTGTTCAGCTCTAGCAGCTTTTAGCGCCTGTCTGTAGCTGAGCATACTGTCTTTATACGCAATTCTAAATACCTCCAATTTAGTTTTCCTCCATTTTCTCTCCAGATTACGTGCTGTTCTCTTGAGAGCATGCGTATGACTATTATACCAAGGTGCAGGTGCTTGTTCTCGAACCTTTTTTAACCGGTTGTGGGCAACAGTGTCTAATGTGCTAGTAAGGATAAGGTCTATGTTGTTAGTCATTTCATCAAGATAATCAGCAGTTATGGGTTTAGTGAGAAATTGAGATAAATCAGGCAGGTTATTTATGAATCTGTATTTAGTGGTCTGAACAATAGTCCTACCAAGTCGATAACGTGGTGAAACACGGCTAATCTGCTCTACCGGTAGTGTGTACAGTATGAGGTAATGGTCAGTGATGTCATCACTCTGAGGTAAAATATCTATATCAGTGACGTCTGCTCCGTGGAATATTATTAAGTCTAGTGTGTGGTTAAAACGATGAGTTGATCTGGTGACGTTTTGTTTAACCCCAAAAGAGTTTAATAAGTCAACAAATGATAATCCTAGAGCATCGTTTACATCATCTACATGAATATTAAAATCTCCTACAAGCAGCACTTTATCATTGTGATCAAGAGGTCTGAAAGGAAACAAGCAAACTCTTGAAGAAAATCAGCGTAGGGTCCTGGGGGTCTGTACACGGTGACCAGAGCGAGTTTTCTATGCATGTCTGAAAGTACAACTTTAAGAACGAGCACTTCAAATGATTTAAAGCTGAATCCTAATCTCTGACTAACATTAAGAGAGGCACTATAAATGGTTGCTACACCTCCCCCACGACCAGTCTGACGGGGCTCATGCTTATAAACATATCCTGACGGTGTCGACTCGTTTAGACCCTTATAATCACCTGGTTTAATCCAGGTCTCAGTGAGACAGAGTGCTGAGAGATTATTCTCTGTGATCATCTCATTTACAATCAGTGCTTTGGGTGCAAGTGATCTAATGTTTAAAAAACCAAACTTTAGAACTTTTTGGTGTTTGCTTATCTGGCATTTTTCAGTTTTAACTGCAATAAGATTATTTCTGGATCTTGTGTATTTAATTCTTGGTTTTACTACATGAGGAATAGATACGGTTTCTATAAACTGGACTGTGTGTGAACTTGTAACTATTTGGTTTGTTGTATAAATGTTCTCATAGACGTAAATTTCCTGATGTCTTACCAGTCAGATGGTGTGAAGAATCCTAGAGATGTTATCTGATAGCACTGCTGCTTCAACACTGCTAGGGTGCAGGCCATCAGGGCGGAAGAACCTCGGACGCTCCCAGAAACAGTTCCAGTTATTAATAAAGAGAAGTTTGTGCTTTCGACACCATGACTGTAACCATTCATTTAGTGCAAAGAGTCTACTAAACTTCTCAGCCCCTCGCTGGTAAGTGGGAAGAGGTCCTGACACAATGATCCTCGTTGTGGGTGATGTGCTGCGTACCGTCTCCACCAGGATCCTGAAATCCCTCTTTAAGATCACCGTTTGCCTCAGCCGGGTGTCGTTCGTTCCGGCATGAAGAACAACCGCTGCGAAGTTCTCGTTCAGGATCGCGGGTACCTGCGCAGCGACATCGAGAACACGAGCACCAGGAAAACAGCGAGTGTGCACCTTACCTTTGTCTCCGGTAGCGCGGACATGCCGGACGATGGAATCTCCAAGAATCACAGTATGACGTTCCGTCTCGCGGAGATTTCATCCATGGTTTCATCCACGTCATGACCTGCCCCATCCTGCTGCCACCTAAAAAGATAAATTAATAACAACAATCTGCACTTACTTTATCTTTAATGAGAATTTACAGTAAATACATTTACAAATAAATACATAAATAAAATATAAAAATAAATAATAATAAATTGGCAATTCACACAACAAACAAATTAAATACATTTTTCAGTACACACACACACACACACACACACACACACACACACACACACACACACACACACACACACACACAGAGCTGCATTAATACATTTAAATCACTATCTCTCTAATCACACTTAATTCCTCCAGGATTAATTACAGGTTGGGTGACCTCTAACCTCTCGTGTGGTGCTGATGTTCCTCCTCAGAAGTCCGTCTGCTGTCTGAAGTCTCAGCTCCACCCTCTTCAGGTCATCAGACTTCATCAGGGCTGTCAATTAAACACAACCTATGTTTATCTACACTTATGATACCAGGACGAGAAAAACCCCTCTGAAGATGTTCTTCTTAAAGGCAACATTTGTGCTGGTTTAGAAATAAAACTGCATCAAGTCTACCCACCAACACACTGCTTTTTACAGCACAAACACAAACACTTTTCTCTTTTCTGATCAGACGAGCTGCCATTTGAGTTCACTGACAATGTTCTTATACTAACAAATGAAATTGATCACAGTATGATTTTTAACCCATATTGATTATTGCACATTTTTAAAAGCCCTCTGTAACAACCAGCCAAAAATATGCCGAGTCAAGCGATTAGATCAGACATAAACAATAGTATTTCAAATCAATTTTCAAGCGAAATGATTTCATAAAATAACTATGCTGTCACTTTTACTCAGCTCTTCTATTATTATTACTCAAGTAGTAGAAAATCTACTGCCCACTGGATCCTGTTTGGTCCAGATCTTCCAGTGGAGTCTAAATCTAGTGTGCAGCCAACAGCTCACCTGCTCAGTAATGAAGTTGTTCCCATCCACGGTTTCAGGAAGAAAATCAGCCCAGCTCAGTTTAGAGTCCCTACATTAGGCCTCCACTTCCTTTTGGCTCTAAAGTGAAGAAAAACACAGCAATGACTTGAACAAAAAAGAACCTTTTTCAAATAGTATGACAAAACACTTTCCTTTTTTCAGTCATATTCTATAGAAGATCTCACAGCTCACCATTTGTTTGCAGAGAAGGTTCAATATTTCTGCAAATAATATGCCGGCTCTTGCCACAGGAAGTAGTGGTTTGCTAAATTCACTGGAATTCACAAGAAATCAACAATTAAAAACAAACACCAACTTCCTTTCCAGCAAAAAATGTATATGTATAGTCTCAAATGTAACTGTAAATACATGAATAATTCTCTCAAAGAGATTCCTCCTTCCCGAAGCACAGTATTAACGAGCTCCGCTATGTACTGCCATACATAAGGAATGTCAATCGCCATATCATCTGCTATCTCGAGGGTTTCTGAGAACCTGTGTAAACAAGGATCGGTAAGAAAATGGGGGAAAAAAAAGCAAAAAAAAGTCAAGACAAGACAAAAGTCTTAATAAAGGATTCTGATTCTCATAAAATTTTCTAAAAAATGACCAAATGTAAACGCAAGCGTATTCATAATAATGCTAACAATAACCCCATTGGGTGTAAACATGTCATCAAGCTGTGGACATCTCATGACGCAGACAGTAGTGTCTCTGGCGCCAGTGGGAGACGGAGCTGTGTGGTGCAGGAATGTCACTCACCCTTTAAAAAACTGAGATGTGGAGAGGATCCCAGCCTGCAGCAGCTGATGGAACAGATGACCCATGTGGTCACGTGTGATCTGGTTTCGCTCCAGCGTGGTCTCCACACCCATCAGAACAAAAACGTACAGCATCCCGCCCTGGTCCAGTTCCTCCACGCAATGCAAGGCCTCCTGCACACGAACCCACCACGATTATGTGACGCAGTAACACGATAATAACCGATGTGTATTCAACTAAATGTGATCATAAGACACTGCATGAAATCATTACTTTGTAATCATTAATGTGTAGAAACTCCTCGATAATGGATTTAGAGCGTTTCTCCATTTCCTCCTCTGATAGCGCAGGCTTGTTTGTAGTCGAGTCTGGCACTGTGTCGAGTTTTACTGAAACACAAGAGACATGATGTGTCATGACTAAAAATGCTGATGCATTAAACTGAATTAAGTTTCAACAACAACACCTACAATCACAACCTGCTTTGAATATTTTCACAACATGAACACAGGAGAGAGCTGAAAAAGGACACAGACTACATTCACTACAGACTCACCTGATGCTCCGGATGTGGCTCTAGCGCTAGTTTCTCCATTGCAGCCGTTCTTCCAGTTCAGCCGTCGCCCCCCGAAATTCCGTCCCAAATAAATCTTATCATCTGCTGGTAACTACACACAAACACAATTCAGTTTAAATATTATTGCTTCTTATAAACCTGGTAGAAAAACGTGTACTTTAACAGATTGCCAGTTTTGAAGTAGAATTCCATAACATTACTTAAATTGTGTGAATTGTGTAACTCGAGTAATTCGAATACAAAAAAGCATCGAGGCAAATAACTTGGCTTAGTCCATTTAACTACACACAGAGCACCGCGTTTCCCCACGGACCATTCTTACTGATGCACCCGCTAAACTCTGAACAGGTAACACAGAAGACGCTGCAGAATGAAAAATGGAAGAACGGGAGGAGAAAACAGCGAGGGCTGAGGAGAAGATCCAGGCCAAAGAAAACGAAAAATGTTTCAAAAGTTTTTTATTAAAAGAGGAATGAAGCAGCTCTCCTATAGCTCTAAATCCACAACATTTGGGGGATTTCTAACGCTTAGTTCAGGCAACTCTTAAAGGTTAATACTTTTCAACTACGTAAATCGTTTCACCAGCAGGTTTGAGTTCATCTACATCTCAAGCTTTAAATGCTGACTGAAATAGTTCAAGCTTGCATTTGAAAAGCATGTTTCTGCACATGTAAAGTCAGTACCTTGTTGATTTTAGGGATCTTGTTGGGGTCTATTGTAATGTTCATGCTCACAGTGTTCATGGTCTCATGACTTGGAAATACTGTAGAAGAAACAAGAAATAACAACAAAAAGTTGCAGTGCATTGGTTAAGTGCTGTGAAAAGAAAGGGGACTAAGCTGTAAAAAGGATTAGTCTAGAACACATATGCCCTCTATAACCTCGCCTATTCATGCCCATGGATCGTAGCTTTTCTTGAACTTTTCTTTACTCCTTCTGCTCCTAAAATTTGGCATCCATGTGGATATTTACATTGTGATTCCACAGTTAGAATCACAAATAGGCTTAAATGCACTAAAACATAAAGAAGGAGATGTGATGTTTTACTTACCGCAGCCAGAGATTTACACATGATCCCGTACCCCACGGAGAAGTTGGGCTCATCAATGGCTTTCTCAAAAATCAGGTCGACGACACCCTTAAGTCGCTCCTCTGTGTCGATGTGGAGCTCTTTCACCTGCTTCATCAGCTGATTGAACATCTCTGGCGTCAGTTTGTTAAGGAAACCGGAAAAGCTCACGCAACACACAACATCAGCACGACTGTATATAAATAATATCTGCATCCAGGTATGGGTGGAAGCCCCTCTGGCTTCTGCACACAATCAGGCATGAACTGGATGCTCAAAAGAAAGTCTCTACTATATTGTATCCTCTTATTCTCCATCTCTGGCTCTGAGGAAGGAACGAGCAAAAGCAGACATGAAAAGTAGTGAAAAACATGATGAAGTGTGCGAGTCAGAAGAAGTAGGTCTCACTGTGCATTTCATCCTCAGAGCTGGGCTCGGGTTCGTTCTTCGGCGGCTCGGCTTCCTGCGCTTCGATCTCATCTGCTGGTGTTTCTGCTGAAGCCAGATGCTCCACAATCACAGGAGACACACTGGAATTCTCGACTGTGGTTGAGACTGGCTCAAGGTCAAAGTCAGACTGCTGGAAAGCGAGCTCTGGCTTATCCTAACACACAAACACACCCAATTAATAATAAAACACCAGGATTACTGTGAATTTGTAGTGTAAATGTAGGTTTCACACATTCACCGAAGTGAACGACAGCATTTCTATCTTTATATATAGTTATTTAAAGAAATACTCCAGTGTTGGCACCACAGTTTATATCTACAGTATTTGTAGTCCATGTGCAATAACTACAACCAAGAGCTAACATGCCTCCTAGTTTATTGAGACGAGCAGAAAACGTTACTCATGACTCGATTACAATGAAAGTCAAAGGTCAGTTGTGGGGAAAAGGAAGGATTATGTGAGATTTTTATACGGCATTACCAAAAGATAATATTGCATATTGAAATTTAAAGATGTCTAATTCTTTTATTTGTAGAAAACGTATTTAAAAAGTACGGGTCTTATTTCTAAAAGTACGGATTTGTTCTTTCAGGCTACTTTTGTAGTCAACACCGTTTAACATGCACAACAGTTTAACAATTTGCAATACGTCTTAATTAAAACATGTTGGAAAATGCTGGACTACACGTTTCATTTAGTCACATTGTAAAAGATCTTGACCAATTAAAATCCAGTGCAGGGACAGCGACGATCCCTAAACTCACCTCTCTGAGCGATCGGGAGTCGTCAGGACGAGGAGCTGTGTCTGTTTCGGTTATCGATGGTGAATAGAGCAGAAGCTGGAACCTCTGGGGGCACGTGCACAGGCTCTGTTTTATCTGGCTTTGGTGTGATGGCTTGTGCAGGACCGGGCTCAGCTGAAGAGGTAGACTTTTCAGCGCCATCTAATGCAGCAGATTTTACTGAATAACTCTCAAGCTGTTCATCTGTAGACAACAGAGACAGTAGCAATTAAATCACAGACTAGACGAGTCAAAAATAAAAAAATAAAAAATAATTGAGGCTCATATACTCAGTAAATGAACCAGTACTGAAACAAAGAGTAAGCACACGCACCGTTTTCCTCTTCCTCTTGGTAGATGGATGTTGCTGCAGTGGAGGGACCATTGGGAATGGAGTCTGGTTGTACACGGCCTGATCATTATAGTAGAACATCCCTGCAGCCGACACTAATAAGAACAGTATCAGTTTCAATTAAAGACCAACATGTAAGCTGTGAGGATCATAACATCCTACAAGAAAACCAGGCTTTTTGTAAGGATGACTGGAAAGGCATGATCAACTTACCATTTGTTGGGGTAGTAGGTCCAGGGAGTACAGTGTAGCATGTATTGAATCCTGTGGGATGGACTGAGTACTGCTGAGGAGGCACCACATGTACTGGAGCACTGTAATAATACTGGAACACAAACAGCATATAAGTTTGGCATAAAAATCACAAAAATGCTAAAGCTATTTGAAGGTTAACGTAAACAGTATTTGAAACTTGCAGCTATAAAAGGACACACAGGGACAAATTCAAAGCACCAGGGTACACACATGACCCCTGACCTTTCTCACAACTACATCGAACAACCTCCAAGTCTCTACCTTGTCCCTGTGTGCCTCATTACATATAGCACAGTTAGGTATGGTCATGTAGGTGAAGTAATGTGGGTGAGATAAACTCAGGCAATGCAGGAGGGAAAGACAGGGCAGAGTGAGGGAGGAAGTGCAGGCCAGACAGGGGTGGGATTTTAAAGTCAGGCTAGGAAAGGTAGGTAGAACGTATTTCCTAATTAGCACACATTAGCATACAGATATCATTTTGGTCCAAACTCAGTAATGATTTCGTTCAAATAAAGTTCATAGAGTAAGTAGTTTCATTGATTTGTACAATTCTGATATACTTCAAGAATAACCTTCACTCTGTTTAATCAAATCAGAGCCGTGTCCTTTTAGAGCGGTTGCCAGTTGCGCTCACATTCCTCTATATAGACATTCATTCCTCTTCGTTTAGTTCCCTTAAAGACAGAGGAAGTGATCAAGGGGTTTACAAAATGAGGCCGTTTGGCTGCCGTAAGTAAAATCTAAATGAATGAATGTTTAGGTGATGAGGAAGTGATGGGCTTTAGTTTATTCTGTGTGAAAAACAGTGTGTGTTTGAACTGTACATTACCAGCATTTGTTCTTCTGGAGAACTCGCAGTCATGTTCACCACCACAGGAACGTAGGTCCCCGAATACTGTTGATTAGAACAACGTGAAAATGTCTGTCACTACATGTGACATCATATTTAATGTTCTCTTTTATACTTGCTCAATACAGATCTAGAACATATACAGAATATATATTTGTCAATATTTAGTGTAATTGAAGAAATGAGAATGCAATATTTCTGTATGTTGTTGCAGTTTTAAAGTGAACATTCCTACTGCAGTAAACAAACGTCTGGTCTCAACAACGGCCTTCGATTCAATAGTAGACTTACAATGTTTGCATGTTACTATGACAGCATGACATTTGACTATGACGTTTCATTGGTGGATTAAAAAGATTGTTGCACCAATCAGGGATGCTACGTCACAGAGATGGTGACGGCGCGACTCTACATGAGCTCCTGTAGTGTTTCTCTGTAGAAACACACACCCGGGTTAGAGGCGAGCGCCCCCTGCTGGACTTTTGTTCGGTAAGCTTTCCAGTCTATTGATTATTGCTGTTTGTTTCTTGTCTTTCTTCTATCTTATTGTGTACAGGCCACAAATACGTCGTTTTCCATGCTAAGAGCATTCTTTTATTCGTTGATCCGTTCCCTGGTATTACTCGAAGCATTAGTGCCCCCGTATGGCACTCATCAGTATTACTGATCACTGCTAGTGATTGGAAGATGGCATCATTTCAGTGACTTGGTTCTTTAGATTATTTCGTTCCTTTGATCAGAAATAATATAAAATGGTACATTTCCAATAAGCAGATACCCATACACACGTCTACATACACGAACTCTGACATTAGTTCCAATAATGAAAATATGACAAGGCAGCTAAAGGACAAATGATGATAAACAGAATGAGTAGCTCACCCTCATCTCTTCTGGTCCGTATCATTCATTCCTTAATCACGTGACTCCCATAATTATTGTAACAATAACATCAAGATTCGGACAAAAAAATGTAATAAAAATACTCGCACAAGAGGATTCATGACATGAACCTTTTTATAAACCGAACAAAATAAAAATTCTTCCATGCAAATGCGTTAACACGATTAATGCTGTTGATAAGACCCAATACTTGAGGGACAAAATGTGCTTCCTCAAATCTCCACCTCCTCTTCACCTGGCATCCGTATCAGATCTCGAATCGGCCCATTTATCATTCCTTTCAGAAAATATACACAAAGTGCCCGTCACAAAGTCGTGATTGTGAACATCACATCAGCTTAGATAACGTCTCATGTAAAAAGTCCACCGCTAAATCTTTCAATCGGACTGATTTGAATCGGAATGACAGGATCGCGGGTACCTGCGCAGCGACATCGAGAACACGAGCACCAGGAAAACAGCGAGTGTGCACCTTACCTTTGTCTCCGGTAGCGCGGACATGCCGGACGATGGATTCTCCAAGAATCACAGTATGACGTTCCGTCTCGCGGAGAGGGGCGAAGCGGTTCTCGGTCGAGATCTCGAAGGCCGGTGG
Organism: Silurus aristotelis; assembly: GCF_946808225.1. Taxonomy (NCBI): domain Eukaryota; kingdom Metazoa; phylum Chordata; class Actinopteri; order Siluriformes; family Siluridae; genus Silurus; species Silurus aristotelis. The sequence continues at coordinate 39,021,220 of NC_139574.1, forward strand.
TGGTGGTGGGGGAGACGTCCTGGACCGGGGCTTGGCTCGAGTCTTCCGCTGCTGCAGCATCCAGGGTCCGTGGGCCTGGGCAGAGAAACATGTGGAGTTGAGGTGCTGGGAGCGTTAGATTCAACCCGGGAATTTACCTGGGACGAGTGAGCGTCCGCCCGGGATGTTTCCAGCACCGCTTTCCGCTCTCGCAGCTGGGCATCGAATGAGTCCTCACCTGTGCTTAAATGCAGACACACAAAAAAGGAGAGATAAATAGTAAAGTTTGTTTAAAAACACAGTCAAACACAGGAAGCTACGTCACAGAAAGCCTGCAAGCAGAGAGTCTCCTTTCCATGTCATGACCTGCTCCCATCCTGCTGCCACCTAAAAAGATAAATAACTAACAACAATCTGCACTTACTTTATCTTTACAGTAAATACATTTACAAATAAATACATAAATACATAAATACAATATGAATATAAATAATAATAAATTGTAATAATAATAATAATAAATACATTTTTCACTACAAAGTCATTTTCCTAAAAACAGATCTTTCTTGCTTTGTTTGTTGCAAAGTCATCAATTACATCATCGTTGCAAATCTGACCAGCACTTGTATGGTTGATGAACAGCCCCCAAAATACTTATAATTCTTATTATTATTATCATAACTGCAGTAACACACACACACACACACACACACACACACACACACACACACACGCACACACACGGACACACACACACACAGCTGCATTAACACATTTAAATCACTATCTCTCTAATCACACTTAATTCCTCCAGGATTAATTACAGGTTGGATGACCTCTAACCTCTCGTGTGATGCTGATGTTCCTCCTCAGAAGTCCGTCTGCTGTCTGAAGTCTCAGCTCCACCCTCTTCAGGTCATCAGACTTCATCAGGGCTGTCAATTAAACACAACCTATGTTTATCAACACTTATGATACCAGGACGAGAAAAAACCCCTCTGAAGATGTTCTTCTTAAAGACTGAAATCCGTATCAGAGCTCTTTTATAGAAATATATATATGACTGTATAATGCTGCTGCCATTAGGACTTTATTTCACATCACATGAATCTGCTGCACTTGTGAGTGGATTTGATTCGGACTTTTCTGATAAGCGTCTCTAATAGATCAGTGTAATTATTATAATATTAACGCTTAGTGGCGTCTCACCGTCCAGACTACAATTATCTCATACATACAACTGAGCATATCATTTAAACTCACACCTAGAGGTCGACTGATACAGGATGACCAATATATGTTGCTGATTTCTTTTGTCCGATATGTTTGTCCAAATAAAATCTCGACAAATTTAAACCTATTTTGTAATGACACTGAATTGAAATAAAAAAATTAATAAAAAATCTGTGTGACATGAACAACTCATATTTCTTGTCCACTTATTACACTATTTATAACTTTTAGAATAAACTTTAAAAACTGGACCAATATAAAGTTTGTTCACAAACTTTTACTAAACTGAGTTTATTTATATGATCATCACCATTCATTACATCTCATTACCTCTGTCTTTGTCCCGCTTTTCTTCTTCTACACTTTTTCTTCTTTTTTATTTAATTTGTATTGTTTTCCAGCACAGTAATGTGATAAATGTAAATAATGTTGTTTGCATCATTATGATATAAAACACATATTATCCCATTAAGTTCGGAGCATGCGCAGAAAGAACCGGAGACATGACTGCACAGCGTTTTTTACTCGTTTACTCTGCACACTGCAAACACACCCACATGCAGCACGAGAGTGCCCTCTAATGGCTATCAGATATTATTACATTAATGCAATGTTACCAATGTCACTATGACCATTATTAATTTAGGGGCTTCAGGAAAGTCTGCAAAGGAAACAAAACTATACCTACCTTTTCCGGTTTGTCTAAATCGTTGCACGAAACACATAAAAAAAAATCCGAAAACACAGCGACAAGTCAGACAAACCAGAAAAGGTAGGTATCGTTTGTGAATGGAAACTTATCAATCATTGGAGAAGACACCTGTCATTCACCTGTATATCTTGACTGACAGGTGTCTTGTCCAATGATCGGTAAGTTTACATTCACAAACTATACCTACATTTTCCGGTTTGTCTGACTTGTGATTTGTTATTTTGTTTTCGGATTTGTTAATCTGTTTTGCACTTCTCACACTCACACACACACACACACACACACACACACACACACACACGTGTGCAGCTCTGCTCGGTGTCTTTCTTCTTTTTCTCCTCGTCACCAGTCACTAAAACAGAGCACACTGATTAGTCCCATCAGCCACAGATCTGCTTCCCACCGCTCGTTTCCCCCCGGCTCCACCCTCCATTCACCAACCGCCGCTCGTGCACGCACCCGCTGCTCCATCCAGCAGTAGTGTTCAGGTGTTGTGAGGTGAATCCAGTGTTAACCCTGTCAGAATGACTGCTGAAAGATCATCCACTTTCTTGTGCCAATCCATGTGATTAATTATAAAGTACAGATGTTTAAGTGAATCAGGTTCTGCCCCACATTAACTGTCAGCTATATTGCTTTCAGAGCTCAAAATGAACAAAGCACTAAAGCTGCAAGAAAATACCTCAACTTCAGTTTCTGTCAAATTCCTTTTCTTTAAGGACATCAAACATCACTGACTTTACTAAAGTGGATTTCAAGAAAAAAAATACCATCATTGAATGCTCTCTGTGATGAAGAGACATTAGACATGATTGAAGTTCAAAATCTTTATTTATTTAATAGTGTTTATTGTGTCTCGCTGTAGTAAAAGTGTTCAGACTCTCTGTTTCTCTTGTCTTCCTCTTTTTTTTCTATTTCTCCTTTTCTTTTGAAGGTTTTCTTGTCTCAGCTGAGCAACAATTTCCTCCCATCGCTCTCGGACCCTCATATAATGTTCTGTTTTATTCTCTGAAGTCTTCTTTTCTTCCTCACAGAGATTCTGGGTATCCTGGAGCCCCCTGTTGGTCTGAAGCTGTAAGTTGTTCCTCTCCTCTATGTCAAGTTTAGTTTTCTCTCTTTCGTCCTCTTGTTTTTCCTCAAAATCCAACGTGGGCACAAACTGAGCAACACGTTCCTCCAGTCGCTTTTTCTCTCTGATTAAATGATCTCTCTCCTGCTCTCCACTATTTTTTTCTTTCTCACAGTGATTCTGAGTATCCTGGAGCTCCATGGTGGTCTGTTCCAAATTTGCCTCAGGCTGAGCAACATGTTCCTCCACTTTCGTTTGTTCTCCGTCCAGCTCTCTCTCTCACATTTTACAGTTTTCTCCAGTTCCTTATGGATTTTCAGGGAAGACTGGAGCTCCATGGTGGTCTGATGCAAAGTGACCTCGAGCTGAGCAACATGTTCCTCCACTTTCTCTTGTTCTCTGTTCCAGCTCTCTCTCTCACAGTCTACAGTTTTCTCCAGTTCCTCATTGATTTTCAGGGAAGACTGGAGCTCCATGGTGGTCTGATCCAAAATAAACTCAAGCTGAGCAACACGTTCCTCCAGTTGTTTTTGCTCTCTCGTCCAGCTCTGGCTTCTCTCAGTTATGTCCTGTTCCTGCTGCTTTCGCTCAGAAGCCAAAGTAGCCTCCAGCTTTTGCACCGTTTGTAGCAGAATGGCTTTCTCTTCTTTCTCTTCTGTTATCTTCTCTATCATTAGAAGAGAAAATGCATCCAAGTCTTTCTCTACTTTCTCCATGTGTTCCAGATTCTCCTTCATTTCAGCAATCTGCTTAGATTTTTTTGTTCTTCTGGTTTGAAAAAACTTTCTCAACCTTCTGAAGAGCTCCATGTTTATGCCTCTTTACACACAAGCAAAAACCTCGGAAATGAGAGAAACAGAGACGCGTTCCCAATTATAGACGTTGCCTTACTGTGACGTCACAGGAAGATGCCCCACCCTCCGTCTGTGACGTAACCCGGTCTCTCTTAACCTGACACTATGCGCATGCGCACATTACAGAAGTAAAGAGCGGATAAAATATCATGTCTTCACAGCTTTTCTGTTGTTTCTATGAGAAGAGCGATATTACAGTCATTAATAAGATAAAAACGGCTGTAAACTGTGTATAAAGCGAGTGAATCCGAGTTGAGAACCGGAAGTTGACCGGAGTGACTCTATGAATGTTGCAGAATCATAAATGACCTGTAGGTGGCAGTGTGATGTGTATTAGAGCTCACTGCCCCAGCAGGTCATTAGAAGTAGTGGAGCTCTAATGACGTCATTAATAGCGAGGACAAGACACACAGCAGTTTGGGATTCTTTTATTGACTTTATTGATTAATTGATTTGGAGTATGATTGTGTTTCTGATTAAAGTAAGTTCATGTGTATGGAGTAAAAACAACCTGTACATTTCTCACTTCCAGACAGTATTATGAGATGTTCATCTGCTGGAAGTTCATGTTTAATGCTGCATGTTTTATAGGATTTATGAGCTGGAATAAATGTCCAAAAACCTCAATTCAACACTGAGTGATTTTTGTAGTTTGGTAGACTAAAATTAAATACAATAAAAAAGTTATTAACTGAAACTAATCTGAAATAAAACTTCAAAATATAAAGAATCAAAATAAAAACCATCAGTACATTTAAAATTATAACAATATATAACAAGAATAATAATATTATTAGTTAAATGCAGTGCAGTATTACAGCCGAAATATTTTAATTTTAATTAACTTTAAATACACATTTATAAATATTAAGGCTTTTACTGTGTAATAGATTAAAAACTAAAACGACACTTAAATTAAATACCAACATAAAGTCATAATTTACTGCAATAAAATTGAAAACATCAAAATACAACAAAAATAAATAAAAATGAATATTAATATGTTTAAAACTAGAATAAATCTGGTTTAGACAGTTAAATACAGTGCAGTATTACAGCCTTATTTCATGTTCATTTTATAAAAGCAGTTTGTGATTATAATAATTATATATATATATATATATATATATATATATATATATATATATATACAGTGAGGAAAATAAGTATTTGAACACCCTGCTATTTTGCAAGTTCTCCCACTTAGAAATCATGGAGGGGTCTGAAATTGTCATCGTAGGTGCATGTCCACTGTAAGAGACATAATCTAAAAAAAAAAAAATCCAGAAATTACAATGTATGATTTTTTAACTATTTATTTGTATGATACAGCTGAAAATAAGTATTTGAACACCTGAGAAAGTCAATGTTAATATTTGGTACAGTAGCCTTTGTTTGCAATTACAGAGGTCAAACGTTTCCTGTAGTTTTTCACCAGGTTTGCACACACTGCAGGAGGGATTTTTGCCCACTCCTCCACACAGATCTTCTCTAGATCAGTCAGGTTTCTGGCCTGTCGCTGAGAAACACGGAGTTTGAGCTCCCTCCAAAGATTCTCTATTGGGTTTAGGTCTGGAGACTGGCTAGGCCCACGCCAGAACCTTTATATGCTTCTTACAGAGCCACTCCTTGGTTATCCTGGCTGTGTGCTTCAGGTCATTGTCATGTTGGAAGACCCAGCCTCGACCCATCTTCAATGCTCTAACTGAGGGAAGGAGGTTGCTCCCCTAAATCTTGCAATACATGGCCCCGGTCATCCTCTCCTTAATACAGTGCAGTCGTCCTGTCCCATGTGCAGAAAAACACCCCCAAAGCATGATGCTACCACCCCCATGCTTCACAGTAGGGATGGTGTTCTTGGGATGGTACTCCTCAATCTTCTTCCTCCAAACACGTTTAGTGGAATTTTGACCCAAAAGTTCTATTTTGGTCTCATCTGACCACATGACTTTCTCCCATGACTCCTCTGGATCATCCAAATGGTCATTGGCAAACTTAAGACTTGCCTGGACATGTGCTGGTTTAAGCAGGGGAACCTTCCGTGCCATGCATGATTTCAAACCATGACGTCTTAGTGTATTACCAACAGTAACCTTGGAAACGGTGGTCCCAGCTCTTTTCAGGTCATTGACCAGCTCCTCCCGTGTAGTTCTGGGCTGATTTCTCACCTTCCTTAGGATCATTGAGACCCCACGAGGTGAGATCTTGCATGGAGCCCCAGTCCGAGGGAGATTGACAGTCATGTTTAGCTTCTTCCATTTTCTAATGATTGCTCCAACAGTGGACCTTTTTTTAACAAGCTGCTTGGCAATTTCCCCATAGCCCTTTCCAGCCTTGTGGAGGTGTACAATTTTGTCTCTAGTGTCTTTGGACAGCTCTTTGGTCTTGGCCATGTTAGTAGTTGGATTCTTACTGATTGTATGGGGTGGACAGGTGTCTTTATGCAGCTAACAACCTCAAACAGGTGCATCTAATTAAGGATAATAAATGTAGTGGAGGTGGACATTTTAAAGGCAGACTAACAGGTCTTTGAGGGTCAGAATTCTAGCTGATAGACAGGTGTTCAAATACTTATTTGCAGCTGTATCATACAAATAAATCGTTTAAAAATCATATATTGTGATTTCTGGATTTTTTTTTTAGATTATGTCTCTCACAGTGGACATGCACCTACGATGACAATTTCAGACCCCTCCATGATTTCTAAGTGGGAGAACTTGCAAAATAGCAGGGTGGTCAGATACTTATTTTCCTCACTGTATATACAGTAGCACTGGGGTGCTTAAGTACCTAAAGGTCTACATTTAAACATATTTTTGTATTTTTAAATGATTAATTTTATTATTATTATTATATGCAGATTTACACCGGTTTTTTTCCCTGACCACCGAGCAACATAGAGTGAATAAAAATGTATTAATATTCTTCATTCATACAATTCATACAAGATGATTCATACAAATCAATACAATTCATTTTAGAATTGTATTAATAGTGTAAAGAGTAAAGTTTGAAGTCATCGAGGATGTAACATGACTTTAAAAAAGAGCTGGAATAAATAGAGTGAGAACAGCAGCCGCTGCACAGACTCCAGATCACACACTCTCATACAGTATTTGAAAAGCACTTGTATTCCTCTCAACCGAGAACAGAAAGCTGAGGGTACATTGGGAACAAGTTTCCCAAACTGTATAGTTGCAATCTGGAAAACATTTTGCCTGAATCATTATTTCTGCTCATTTATGCTGTGCAGATGATTGTGTGGATCCATAGGGTAGTGGTCGTCACATCTGCTTTACACACAGAAGGTCCTTCCAGTGGAACCATGCAGGTTGCAAACATGAGTGAGGTTTATATATTACTCACAAATTGTTACTCAATCCTGGAAATAAATAAACAGTTTTGCATGTTTCTGCATTGTGGTTGAAACAGAAATGGAGGAAAAGCATTCCAAAATTAGAATCAGAGACTCAAGGGCATGGCTCCACTGGGGCTCGAACCCAGGACCTTCTGCGTGTAAAGCAGACGTGATGACCGCTACACTATGGAACCTGCTGCTGAGAAGGTTGATGTTCAGTGTGCATAAATAGAAACACACATATAAATTAAACTTAGAAAATTCACTGACTCAAATGTCACAATCATCTCCACTGTTTTGAACGTGTTAAGGTCCAGGTTTTTATGACTGCACCATGTCTCTCAGGTCTTTCTTCACTGAAGCAGGGTCGTTGGCTGAAAACTGATTTTCCAGCTTTTTAGAGGAGCTCCTCTTAGCCACTCTATGAGGATCAATGATGAGGATTAATCTCATTAATCTCCCAAAACTGTATAGTTGCAATCTGGAAAACATTTTGCCTGAATTGATATTTCTGCTCATTATTGCTGTTTAGTTGATTGTGTGGTTCCATAATGTAGTAGTCATCACATCTGCTTTACATGCAGAAGATCCTGGGTTCAACCCCCAGTGGAACCATGCAGCTGGTGAATGAAGTTTGTTTTTGTGACCACTTATGTTAAGAAAGTTAAGATATTCCGAAATATTTTTACTCAATTCTGCAAATAAAAACAGGTTGGCATTTTTCTGCATTGTGCTTGTAACAGCATTGGACAAAAACTTTTGGCTTTCCAAAAGTAGAATGAGAGACTCAAGGGTATGGCTCCACTGGGGCTCGAAACCAGGACATTCTTTAAAAGAAGAAGAAAAACACTCTAACCTAATATTTGTTTTATACATGATGCCACTGGGAGTCAAACCCAGAACCTCCTGCATGTAAAGCAGACGTGATTACCGCTACACTATGGAACCTGCTTCTGAAAAGGATTATGTCTAATGTTATAAAGATAAACATCTCTCTCAAAATCTCAGTGGAAAAATATTAATTAAACTTAGAAAACTCACTGACTCAAATGTTCCCAGGTTTTGCCAAATAATAGTTTTAGCCATGTAAATGAGTTTCTTACTGCTGCTGACATTACTGAGCAAAATGCCACTTCCTCAGAAGACCACACACAGTAGGCTCATGACCACCGAGTGATAGATCTCCAGCATCTTAATGCACTTAATGCAAAAAACAAAAAAACCCAGGTTCCATGTAGTGATTCATCACTTCTGCTTTACATGCGGGAGGTTCTGGGTTTGACTCCCAGTGGAATCATGTATAAAACAAATATTATGTAAAAGTGTGTTTCTTCTTCTTTTGAACCATAGCGTGGTTGTAATCACCTCTGCTTCACACACAAAAGTGGCCTTAAAACAATAAGGAGAGACAAAAGCTGAGTCCCATGTGCTAGGTGGCCAAGATTAAAAAAATTATAATAAAATGAAAGTAAATATAAAGTACTAAATATACTAAAAGTACTAAAATAAACTGCATCCTGCTAGCGGGAAAGAAATTCCACCATTAGGGTACCTTAACTGGTTCCATTGTGTAGTGGTTAACACGATTTTCAAAGCCCTTTTTCTCACTCTGGATGTATACAGTTCTTGAAAAGTGGGCAGGGGGACACCGATAACCAACGCAGCCGTCTAAACTGTCCTCTGTAGTCCTCTGATGTCTGATTTTTCAGCTGAGCAGAACCAGACAGTTATTAAAGCAACCCCTGTTGAACTTTCTAAGCTGGTGAAGAAAGTACATCCTCTGTTAAGCCTTTTTAAGAGGGGGGGCTTGTATCAGTAATAAAGAAAAAGCATTCCAAAATTAGATGAAAAGGGCCAAAAGCATGGCACCACTGGGGCTCGAACCCAGGACCTTCTAAGCGTAAAGCAGACGTGATTGCCACGCTATGGAATCTTTTGCTGACAAGGATGATGTCCAATGTGCATAAATGGAAACATTCTTGATATTTTTCTTAAACAAAAATAAAGATACAAGTAAATCCTGCTAGTAGAAAATAAGAATCAGAGGCTCAAGAACATGGCTCCACTGGGGGTCAAACCCAAGACCTTCCGCATGTAAAACAGACGTGATGACCACTACACTTCGGGACCTGTTACTCAGGAAGGCTGATGTTCAATGTGCATAAATAGGAACATCTTTGATAATCTCAGTGGAATAATTTAAATTAAACTTAGAAAATAATAGTAATAATTTGCCCAATAATAGATTTAGCCATATAAATGAGTTTCTTTTTCTAACTCGCTCTGTGTTTCACTACGGGAATCGCTTTGGACGTGACCAACTACAGAAGCTCCTATGACACCACATCTGTCTTAACAGGTCAACCCGTCTGTCCCCCTCTTAAAATGTCATTCGCACTTTCTTCCCATGAGGGACCACATCAAGCTCTCTCTGCATATCCAGTTTTTTATAAGTTCAGGGAGGTTGCATCTCACCTGTGTCCTTCTTCATATGGAGGAACCATCTCGGGCAGGGACCCTCACCTGATGTTCATCGCGTGCATGGGCCCTGTAACCGCAATAGACAAAAAGCATTTAGAATCACAGCCTTAAGGGGATGGCTCCACTGGGGGTCGAACTCAGGACCTTCTGCGTGTAAAGCAGACGTGATGAGCGCTACACTATGGAACCTGCTGCTGAGAAGGTTGATGTCCAATGTGCATAAATAGAAACATATCTCTCAAACTCTAACTGGAAAAATATTAATTAAACTTAGAAAATTCACTGACTCAAATGTCACAATCATCTCCACTGTTTTGAGCGTGTTAGACTCCAGGTTTTTATGACTGCACCATGTCTCTCAGGTCTTTCTTCACTGAAGCAGGGTCGTTGGCTGAAAACTGATTTTACAGCTTTTTAGAGTAGCTCCTCTTAGCCACTCTATGAGGATCAATAATGAGGATTAATCTTCCTCATATTAATGAATTAATCATGTACTACAGTATTTGAAAATAACTTGAAATCCTGTCAACCGAGAACAGAAAGCTGGGGTACATTGGGAACAAGTTTCCCAAAGCTGAAAAGTTGCAATCTGGAAACATATGCAGGTGCAGGTGATTATGTGGATCTATAGGGTAGTGTTCAACACATCTGCTTTACATGCAGAAGGTTCTTCTGCGACCCCCAGTGGAACCATGCAGCTAGCAAACATGAATGAGGTTTATGTATTTGTCACAAATTTTTACTCAATCCTGGTAATAAATAAACAGCTTTTGGTGTTTCTGCATTGTGCTTGTAACAGAAATGGACAATAGGAATTCCAAAACGCTCAAGAAATATGCAGATTTACATATTTATGAAACCCAAAGAGATAAAATGATTACATTTCCAATAATTGGTTTGATTAAACAATGTTATTTGGGTGTTATATAATCAACACATCCTCGTCAAAGCAAGGAACATTCATAAACCCCCAAAAACTATAATAATGATGATAATAATAATAATAATAATAATAATAATAATAATAATAATAATAATAATAATAAACTGCAGTTGGTTGTCAGATGTGAGTCTCACACTGCCCTCTAGCCTCTAGTGGCCCTGTCAGGACTTTCTTTTTACTTAAATCTGTACAAATATTATTACAGTTTTTCCCAAATGCTAAAACACAAAAGCCAATCCTCTAAACCAAATGACCAGTTGTCTAAACACATTTACTAAATCTAGCCATCATTTTCCACTATCATAAACACATTTCACATGAAGACACAATTCACAAAACACAATCCTCCGTTCTCATAAATCTTAACACTTTTTTTTTTGCTAAAACACAAGTTGCAAAAGAACTCTGCTTATATTCTCAAATGAAAGCTCATGTGATGCAAAATGCTTGCCACAGTCAGCAATATTTGAACACAATGAACACACCTGGCGTCATTCATTACACACAACGACTCAAAATTGAAGACACTTGTTGCTAATGCTGTGACCACAAGTACAAAAGCAAGTTCAGAGTGCACAGTTTGCTGAAGATTCCAAACAAACACAATGGACAACCTCGCACCATCATTACGGACGAGATGCGAGCAACAGTCATTGACCATGTCATTGTCCATGGCATGACAATGGCTGAAGCAGGACTACGAGTCCATCCAAACCTGAGTAGGTTCACCATGGCCACCATTATCAGGGCATGCAGACAACACAACAGGTATTGTACTCTATTGCTTTCTTTGTCACAATACAATTTTACAAGCCTGTGAAAGTAGTCTATTGGTTTCAAATCAGTTGTTACAGTATTGTAAAACTGACAACACATGTTTCTTTCTTTATAGTTGAAAGAATGCCACATAGAGGTGGAAGGGCTGCCATATTTACAGCGGCACAAGAAACCCTCATTGTGGATATGGTTCGTGAGAACAACTTCATCAGACTCCGGGAGATCAGAGACAAAGTCATTGCCAATAATGTCAACTTTAAGAGCATTGATGATGTCAGCTTGGCCACAATAGACTGAGTTCTCTGGCGGCAAAAGATGCGGATGTCTATAGGGTCTATAAGGTTCCCTTTGAGCGCAACTCTGCACGACACAAAGACCTACGTTACGAGTATGTGCAAGTAAGTATACATCCATGTTCACAGTGCAGTTAGTGGACATACTGTGTTGCTCAGTGGCCTACATTACTTCTGGACAATACTGTGCTACCTGATTGACTGTTGTTCTGAACACCTGTGCACTTTTACATTTTCACAGAGGATATTACAGTTGGAAACGATGGCCAGACCTCATGAGTACCTCTTCCTGGATGAGGCTGGCTTCAACCTGCAGAAACGAAGGCAAAGAGGCCGTAACATCATTGTCCAAAGAGCCATCACTGAGGTTCCTGGCCAACGGGGGGGTAATATTACTCTTTGTGCAGCCATGGGTTTGGAGGGGCTTGTCCACCGGCATGCTGTCCTTGGGTCTTACAACACACAACGTCTCCTTACCTTCCTAGAGGAGCTAAAAGATATCCTCCTGGACCGCCAACAACACCATCCTGGGCCCGCACATCAAATTTATGTGATAATTTGGGACAATGTACGCTTCCACAAAACAAACCAAATCAGGGAGTGGTTCACCACCAACAGTAACCACTTTTTAAACGTCTGTCTGCCACCCTACTCCCCTTTCCTGAACCCTATAGAGGAGTTCTTTTCATCATGAGGATGGAAGGTTTATGACAGACAACCATACACTAGAGAGAACCTCCTAAGGGCAATGGAGCTGGCCTGTGTTGACATCCCAGTGAAGGCCTTCCAAGGATGGATTCGTCATTCCATGGCGTTTTTCCCGCGGTGCCTGGCAAGAGACAATATAGCCTGCGATGTGGATGAGGTGATGTGGCCCGATGCAGCTCAGCGACATGATGCCGCACAGTGTGTGTGTGTGTGTGTGTGTGTGTGTGTGTGTGTAAGTAAATAAAAAAACTTCACACCCTGATCATGTTTTTAAGAGTACCCTTGTGTGCAATAGATTCTGTTTTTGCATTGAGTTGTGTTACAGTAGTGTACATGCAGAATTTACTATAGATTTATACTCTTTATATGAAACTCTCAAATCTAAATGCCTAATCCTCTGCAGAGATCTAAGAACATCCATTACTGTAAAGTTTCAAAAATATGCATTGGCAGTTATGAAACAAAGAACCTTCTCACAAATTGAGCATTGTGTTTTCAATTGTTTTGCTGTAGTGTGTAATGATGTGTATAGTGTTTACATTTTTGAAAGCTTCGAGCTGCTCTTTTGGTGTGAAAGTTTGAGTTTTGAGGTGAGAAGGTGTGGTTGTGTTTATGTAGCTTTAGAAAAGGGTGTTGTGTTTAGACATTGGGGAACATGGAGGAAACGTTTGTGAAATGTGTTTTAGCATTTGAGAAAAACTGTAATATAGTGTGTGTGTGTATGTCTGTGTATGTATATATATATATATATATATATATATATATATATATATATATATATATATATATATATATATATATATATATATATATTTATATAATTTTTTTTTTTTTTTTTACAATATCTTAGTCTTTTCTCTGCTTGTATTCTATATGGTGGTCTGGATACATTCATTTTTTTGTATTAATACATTGATATGATGTGAGGTTTAATTACCAGTGTGACACTAAAACAGGTAGTAGTAACGGCTACTTTTTACAGTACATGTCACAGCCCAAACCTCTTTACTTTAAATTGAGTAAAAAAGTGTAGTCACTACTTCAACTTTTACTGGAGTCTTTTAAAACATGAGTATCTGTACTTCTACTTAAGTAAACGATGTGTATACTTTTGCCACCTCTGATTATAATCCATGTCTAGTTTAAGTTTTATCAGATGAAGGGTAACTTAGTGTGCAGCACTGCATTATTGTGTGGGTCAGGGGTCATTTGATCTGGTGTAGAATACCTGGGGGATTTTTGTGACATTTACATTTAACATTGTAAATTCCTGTGTTCACGTTTTCAAGGCCCAGTCTAAAAGGAGTAAGAGAAAATAAACCCTGTCAAATATACCCATTTTATTATTATTATTACATTTGACTCTTCTGTTCCTCTCAATTTTGAAATAATGGCTACACCCCTGAATGTGTCAGTAATATGCCTTTTTCTTGGCTTTCGCCACATCCCTCTTCACCTGCTGCTTTATCTTCTTGTACCACTGCTTCTTTTCTCATCTCTCTGTCGATCCAAATGCTGTTTCTCCAACCTCTTTCTCCTTACGCTTTTCTGCACTTCCTCATTCCACCACCAGATTTCTTTCATTTGTTTCTCTTTTCTTTGTTTCTCTTTCCAGATGTTACACCAAGTACCTTTCTACCTTTGTCTCCCTTATCACTTCTGCAGTAGTTGCCCAATCATCCAACACCACTGAGCCCCTGCCTGACCTCTCCCCAGAACCTCACACTACAGTCTTCTTCCTTTAGTTTCCAACGTCTTATTCTTCCTTCTTTTTTTACACTCCTCTTATTTTTCACCTTCAAAACCATCCTACAGAACACCATCCGATGCTGTTTAGCTACACTGTCCCTTGACAACACCTTACAGTCTCCAATCTCCGTCAGGTTGCATCTCCTGCATAGAACATAGTCCACCTGTGTGCACCTTCCTCCACTCTTATAGGTCACCCTATGATCCTCCTTCTTCTTAAACTAAGTGTTTACCACTGCCATTTCCATTCTTTTAGCAAAATCTACCACCATCTGCCCTTCCACTTTCCTCTCCTTCAGACCATACCTACCATCACCTCCTCATCAACCAGAGGTGGCAAAAGTACATACATCCATTACTTAAGTAGAAGTACAGATAGTCATGTTTTAAAATACTCTACACTACACTACAAATCAGGGATCTGAAAAATGTGTTCCATCACAGTTTAGTAGTGAGGACTTTATGAATTTCTTCACTGAAAAAATAGATAACATTAGAAAAACAATTGTGGCGGTCCAACCTCTGACAGCATCTCCTGACACAATCTTACCTACACCAACTCCACAACTACACTGTTTTACATGTACAGGACAGGAAGAGCTGTATGATGTTATTACCAAAGCTAAATCAACAACATGTCAGTTAGATCACATTCCAACTCATCTATTGAAGGAAGTGTTACATACAGCTGGTGAGCCTCTTCTCAATATTATTAACTCCTCGCTATCTTTAGGTCACGTAAATAAATCCCTCAAGTTCCTGCCTTAATTGGTAATAAAAAAAGAACTAAATACATGGCTTGATAAATTATTGTGCCAAATACAGCATCCAAAAAAGAAACTTTACCAACTTATTTTATTTTACATTGACAGATCAATATTTATCATTTTCAGTTTTATTTTAAAATTAGCACTTATTTAATTTTCCCTTTTATTTCCAATTTTATTGTTTAATAATTACTTTCCTTTTTATGTAATATTTTTATTTGGCACATTAATGACTTTATTAAGCCATTTTGTATTTGTTTACTACCAATATTGGCAGCGTTCATCCTCCAATTTGTTTCATGTATCTGCATTATATATATAACTGACATTGAAGCCCCTGTTAATAAACGTTTGAATTATTATTTTTATTATTATTCCCAGGTTCCTCCTGCGTCACTGCTGGGACATTCATGTTGAGCATCGACAAGAAGATTGTCAACGACCACATCACAACCTTCACCTCCTCCATCTGCCTGATGTTTGGCAGTTATTACTGCTTTAACATACACTACCCAGTGGAACTACGATCAACACTGGAGTTTCTCCAACGGTAATATTCTGTTTTTATCAACACCTTTTTTGGATTTATCAAAAGTATCAATTTGATATCCATCTCAGGTTGTTCATTTTTCTCAATCTTTCTCTCACTCTTTTTTCCATAAAGGTGTTTCTTTTCCATAAATCCTGAGAGGCACCGAGGTTGAATCCAAGAAGAAAAAAGTGTTCAGTCAATCCCAGAGTCCTCACTCTCATCTCAGACATTGCTGACCATGAGTGGATCTAGTGCGACCCCTCTTGTTGTGGACAATGTGATAAAGGTGTGTTACAGACTCTACAGATGTTTTTGTTGTTGAAACAATTGTTACACTTCTGAATGTCAGTGAAAAGTTTTTAACAATTTGGAGTTTTACTAAACAAGATTTGTTAAAGTACCTGTTCATTTTTTTTGCTTATTAGTTCCAGGAGTTTCTTAGATTATAATTTTCCTACAGTAATTGTGCATTCTAATGATGTAAAAAGGGGCTGCATGTACATCACTAGCTAGCATTTTGTAAATCAAACACTTCTGTAAAGTTTTCCTTTTTTTTAATGACATGATGCAGTTTGAAGATGTAGAGTTTCAGCTTTACTGCACAGCTCTGTGTGTAAAATAAGTGATTTTTTTCCAGGAATTTCTTGAATTCAGATTTTATTAAAATATAAATATTTTTTTATTTCTTATAACTGCATTTGCATATTTTAAAATAAGGAACATTTAACTTTTGTAGTTCAAACAGCAGCAATAACACTTAAAGCACTACACTACAGAAACAATATAAAAGAAAGTTTTCTACATTTCTCTAATGCTGTCGAGTAACACAGTTTACAGGCCTAAGAATGTAACACTAGCTTCAAAATCACAACCTTGTTTCTGCCTGGTGTCGAACCAGGGACCTTTCACGTGTGAGGCAAACGTGATGACCACTACACTACAGAAACTACCGCAGGGAAAAGCTTCTTGGTCACTGTTTGCACTTTTGCATACATTCGCAGTTTCAGTAGAGCAGGAGAATGAACCGGTTTGCTGAGAAGTTCAAAACACTATCGTTCTTCTAGCATAGAAGCAGTCTTGCTTTTATTTGCTTCCCTTGAACACTTGTGTATTAGATGGACCCACCAGTCATCATAGACACCGGCAAAACATTTCAAAATCACTTGGCTTCTTCTTCTTCTTATTATTATTATTATTAATATCCAACTCTTTTTTATTAATGCACTTCAAACAGAAAGACACTCAGGCGAGAAAGACAATGGAACAGTGGTTAATTTAGTCCAACAACAAGAAATTGGTCTCTCTCTTTCTAAGTTATACACACAATCACAATCATGAATGTGAGCATCAAGAACAGGAGAAAGAAAGAAAAATAGAACAAAATAAAAGATTTGCACCTAAGTACATTAACACTCTCAAAGATATATGTTTTCCTTTCTACATCTACCAAGAAGTCAGGGACAAGGGGAAGAGCTCAAAAAGGCTAAACAAAGAGAACAGGATTTTATTTTCCTCTTTCTCTTAAATATGATAAGAATGGTTGCCAGGTGGTGTAAAACTGTTCTGTAATACCAAGTAATGTAAATCTGATCTTTTCTATTTGAATAAACTGAGACAGGTCATGTATCTAATGAGAAGAACTGGGTGGGTGAGGATTCTTCCAATTCAGTAATATAAGTCTCTTTGCTACTATTAAACAAAAGGCGAACATGTTTGATTGTAAGGATGACAATGAGGGATTTGTGGGCTTGAGTCCAAATAATGCTATCAGGGGACATGGTTTAATATCTAAAATGAAGTATTCAGAGATTGATTTAAAAATCGATGTCCAGAAAGAGGTCAAGGCTGGGCAAAGACAAAAAGTATGATAAAGAGTAGCCGGAGCCGCCGACACGATCACAAGTTGGATCCAAACCAGGGTTAATTTTAGATAGTTTGGTCTTTGTCCAATACACTCTATGCAATGATTTAAACTGTATTAACGAATGACGGGCGCATATAGAGGAGGATGTACACGACCAAGGGCCTTGGACCATTCCTCATCCGTGAAATTATAATTAAGGTCCGATTCCCAGTTACTCTTTATTTTAGAAAGCGATGAAGATCCCGATTGAACAACGAATGAAAAAATAGTTTTATAAATATTAGAGACAGTACCCTTACAAAGTTTTACAAGTGCTAATAAAGAGCATAATAAAGCATGCAGAGGCACGTGAGGACGGACGAGGTCAGACAGGAGTCTCTCCGTGGACTATGATGTTTGCCGACGGTATTGTGATTCGTGGTGAGAGTAGGGAGCAGGTTGAGAAAAGTCTGGAGACGTGGAGGTGCATCCTTGAGAGAAGGAGAATGAAAGTCAGTAGACGTGTGTGGATGAGAGGGAGAGCAGTGGAGTGGTGAAGGTGTACGAGTTTAAATACCACAGTTTTGAAACCATCTCAGAAATCGTTGAGGAGGTCATGACACGATCAATTGTCCTTTTAAAGATTGCGAGCTGACAACCAGTGTCCTTTCAACTTTCAGTAGCCACGAATCTGAAGGTTTGAACTTTTTCTGTCTTTTAGGCTTCTGATGTGCTGCTCAAAGAAAATCTAGAGCTCTAAAGGTCTACCTTTGTTTATGAGGGAAAAGTCTGGAAATTTCCTGAAGTCTTGCCTGGTAAGTGTGTTATCAGTGTGTTATAGTCATATTTTCTCATACCTGAGGTACAGATCCTGTAAAGAGAAAACTGTTCAAGCACAAATGAAGTGATACACTATATTGCCAAAAGTATTGGGACACCCCCTGAACAGGTTTGATTACTTTTATATTTATTATAGTAACAAAAACACAAAAATGTTGAATAATTTAATATTTCATTATTTTGTACATTTTCTTTGATTTTGAATCATTGGACATGGAGAGGTTCAACATTGGGTTCCTCTCATATTTCTCTGATGCGCTGCACATTTCTTCTCTTTCTCACACTGATTTAGAGAATCCTGGAGCTCCATGCTGGTTTTGTTCCAAAGTGACCTCCAGCTGAGCAACTGCAATTTCCTGATTTTGTATTTTTTTGTATGTTTGTCACACGTTAATGTTTCAGATCATCAACCTCATTTAAATATTAGTAACAATAACACAAGTAAACATGCAGTTTTTAAATGGTCTCTTTCTCATGGTGGAGTCATGAACACTGACCTTAACTGAGGCAAGTGAGGCTGCAGTTCTTTGGATGTTGTTGTGGGGTCTTTTGTGACCTCTTGGATGAGTCGTCACTGTGCTCTTGAGGTAATTTTGGTCAGCCGGTCACTCCTGGGAAGGTTCTTCATTGTTCTATGTTTTTGCCATGTGTGAATAATTTCTCTCACTGTGGTTAACTGGAGTCCCAAAGCTTTAGAAATGGCTTCATAACCTTTTCCAGACTGATAGATCTCCATTACTTTCTTTCTCATTTGTTTCTGAATTTCTTTGGATCTCAGCATGATGTGTAGCTTTTGAGGATCTTTTGGTCGACTTCACTTTGTCAGGCAGGTCCTATTTAAGAGATTTCTTAATTGTGAACAGGTGTGGCAGTAATCAGGCCTGTGTGTGGTGAGAGAAATTGAACTCAGGTGTGATAAAGTTAGCACAGTTTTAACAGGGGGGCAAACACTTTTTCACACAGGGCCATGTAGATTTGGATTTTGTTTCCCCTCAATAATAAAAACCTTCATTTAAAATCTGCATGTCGTGTTCACTTGTGTTATCTTTTACTAATATTTAAATTAGTTTGATGATCTGAAACATTAAAGTGTGACAAACATGCAAATAAATATACACAGTGGTGTGAAAAAGTGTTTGCCCCCTTCCTTATTTCATACTACTACAAAAGTATGTACTTGATATACAATGCTATTTTTTTCTTTCTTTGTCTTTCAACAGTCATTTAGTTGAATCTTCTGAGGAGAAGTGGGTTCCACACACCAGCCATCAACCAGAAAAGAGGTTCAAGCAGTCTCCAAACTCAGCACCTGTTTCAGCTCTACCAGTAAGAGTGAGAGACAGAAAATCCCAGTCTTCACTGGTTGTATCCCCCAACACACCTAAAGAGAGGTGGAATCAGGATTTTACACCCCAGCCAGTCTGTAGACCATCTGTCATGCCACTGGTTGATGAGAAGATGTTGGGAACGGGCTACAAACTGTTCGTTGACGACTTCTACACAAGTCCAGCACTGTTTAGAGATCTCCTAAAAAAAGAACATCTGAGCATGTGGGAAAATTCAGTCCACAAACCCTCAAACCATCACCAACAAGCTTCTGAAAAAAGCTCCTTGAGGCCTCATCACTGGCTGAGAGAAGAGGATGTGCTGTTTGTAGAATGGAAGGATAAAAGGAAGGTCCAGATGTGCTCCATCATTCACAGAGGCACTGAAGGAAGCATTGTGCTACTTTTATTTTCATTACTTTCTTCTTCTACTGTTTTTCTAATGTTCTAATACCAGTCTTATGCTTATTGTGTGAATGTTATTATTCCCAGTACATTTGGTTATCAGGCTGCTTTTCCTCAAACAGACGGAGGGAGAAAAGGACTACACACAGTCTCAGAATAATGTTTATAGGAATCTCGTTTTTATTGTATTTCCTTCAAAGTTGAAATATAAACTCATTACACATGTGACTTTTAACCCGTCACTATTCTGGATTGTTTCAGGACCGAATTCATGTATTTATATATTTTTTAAAAAATATATGTTTTATGACGTACACATTTTTTTCTAATGAACTTCAGCATCTTTGGATGATGTAAAGCCCAAAGTGTGTTCTTTCAAAAGAGATGTAAATTGTGTATGTAGCACACTGTTGTCAGGAACTTTTACCATTGAAAGTCAGGAAGGTCATTTTCAGCTGTGAGGCCCAAAAGTGGGGCTGAAACCGAACAGGGTTCAAGAAACCGGGTTTATTTTCATATAAGTAACAGTATTTAGTTCAGTAAACTTAAGTTCATTTAAAGGAGAATTCAGTGCTGTTTAGTTCAGTAAAGTCTTCATTTAATCCAAAACTATTCGATTCATTAAGTTCAATTATCCTCAAATTAATATTTTTACATTCAATAAAACCAAATCATCCAGTTTTCATTGATGTTTATTTAGTGAATAATGCATTTAATAAACAATTGGTTTCACTCAGAATAACATTTTATTTTTTATAAGTAAAAATGTGTTTTTTATAAAACTCATCTGAAGCATATAGATAAAAATGCACCAGTTGGTTAAAAGTAAAACATTTCTTCCAGCTCATAAATCCTATAAAACATGCAGCATTAAACATGAACTTCCAGCAGATGAACATTTCATAATACTGTCTGGAAGTGAGAAATGTACAGGTTGTTTTTTACTCCATACACATGAACTTACTTTGATCAGAAACACAATCATACTCCAAATCAATTAATCAATAAAGTCAATAAAAGAATCCCAAACTGCTGTGTGTCTTGTCCTCGCTATTAATGACGTCATTAGAGCTCCACTACTTCTAATGACCTGCTGTGACAGTGAGCTCTAATACACATCACACTGCCACCTACTGGTCAACATTCATAGAGTCACTCCGGTCAACTTCCGGTTCTCAACTCAGACCAAGTTTACTGTCAAATACCGCGTACTAACTGCTTTCTCTATGGAGCTCTATGTAATAAGTGTAGTTTAAACTTATTAATCAAATACAATTATCAACAGAATGTGAATAAAAGACAGTTTGGACTTTAAAAACCTCTATGTATTATGTAACAGAGATATCTACTGAAGCTAGCCCCGGTCCGTCCTCAGAGAGCATGGAGTCCCGCTGACCTTCACTCGCTTTATACACAGTTTACAGCCGTTTTTATCTTATTTATGACTGTAATATCGCTCTTCTCTCAGGAACAACAGAAAAGTTGTGAAGACACCATCATACGCTAGCTGTGCTTTCTCTCTGTAATCTGCGCATGCGCATGTGTGTGTGTGTGAGAGAGAGAAAATATACTTGTGTGACGTCACAGGCGGTGGATCAGGACACGTCTATATCAGCCAGAACGCGCCTCTGTTTCGCATTTGTGAATTTGCTAATTGTAAGTTAGGAGACATAAAAATGAAGCTCTTCAGAAGATTTAAAGAAATATTTCAAAGCTGGAGACAAATAAAATATAAAAAGCTTGCTGAAGAGGAGGATGAGGAAGTTGATGAAAGAAATGAGAGAAATGCCATACATCTCCAGAGCTGGTTGATAGAAAAAGAACAACTGGAGGAACGTGTTGCTCAGCTTGAGTTCAGTTTGGAACTGACCACCATGAAGCTTCAGTCTTCCATGAAAATCCATGATGAACTGCAGAAAACTGTGGAACTTGTGAAAGACAGCTGGGTGAGAGAACAAAAGAAAGTGGAAGAACATGTTGCTCAGCTTGAGGCCACTTTGAAACAGACCACCATGGAGCTCCAGTTTTACTTAAAAAACTATAAGGAACTGAAGAAAACTGTAGAATGTGAAAGAGAGAGAGCTGGGCAAGAGAACAAAAAAAAGCGGAGGAACTTGTTGCTGAGCTTTAGGTCACTTTAGAACGGACCACCATGAAGCTCCAGGATACTCAGAATCACTGTGAGAAAGAGAAGAAGACTTCAGAGAATTAGACAGATTATTATTTGATCTTTTAGACAATTTAATATTATCAAGAAAAATATCTTGCTTTGTAAAAGATCAACATCACATTTAACTAGACAACAAAACACCATTAATAATATTTGTACAGAATTAAGTAAAAATTAAGTCCTAACATGGCCACTAGAGGGCAGTGTGAGACTGACATCTGACCAGCAACTGCAGTTATTATTATTATTATTATTATTATTATTATTATTATTATTATTATTATTATTATTATTATTATTATTATATTATTATTAATATTATCATCATTATTATTATTATTTTTATAATTATTATAATTGTTGTTGTTGTTTTGGTGGGGTTTATGAATGTTCCATGCTTTGATCAGCAAGATCAGTCCAGTCCAGTTTTATAATATGTATAAGATGAGGGTGTGCTGATTGTATAACACTCAAATAACATTGTTTAATGAAACCAATTATTTGGAATTTAATCATTTTATCTTTTTGGGTTTCATATATGTGTAAATTTGCAAATAATAATATTAAAAATTAATCATTATGAAAAAAAGGTATATGTGTAAATGTAGATCTTTAGGCACTAAAGCCCCTCAGTGCAATAAAGTATTACATTCTAAAGTCCAGCAAACACGACATGGGAGTCAATTCCTTGTAGCATTTTCTTGAACTTGGTTTGCAGGAAAAAAACTGGTTTTGTTGAAATAACAGGTTAACAGATGATAACTGGATAAATAACTAATGAATAAATGCTTCATCCAGCTCATTAACATGCAAACTGATGATGAGTTCCATTACCTGCTGTATGAACCTGAACAGAATCCACATTGTATTTCTAGTTGGAGATGCTGAGATTCTCTTTTTATTGAAATCTTTTGATTAAAACAGCAGGATGAGTTACTAAAGCTGAGCTTTTCCTCTCACTGAGACGTGAATTCTGTAGCACTGTAGAACAGAATTCTGTAGAACTTTAATGGAGGAGTCTCCCCCGTGTCGGTGGAGGAGGAACTGCTACAGTTTAGAGCCTGATTTGAGGTCAGATCAAGTTGAGTTCTAACAGTAAGTTTAATGTTCTAACACAGGGATGTCAAACTCAATTGCACAGGGGGCCAAAACTCAAAGCACACTTTAGGTCGTGTGCTGAACAGGATAAACATTTATTAAACACACTAAAACACATTTTTTTTTAAACATAAATATGAATAAAAACAGACAGGAATATTATTCCAGAATAAATAAAATTAAACTTTAAATAACTTAAAATATTTTGCTCTCCATAAAAATATCTCCAGTCAAACTCAAGACGTCTCACAGCTTCATCATGCAGCTCTTCAGAAACTGTCCTCAGTAAATAACCGGCTGATGTGCCTCTGATTTCTCCTCTGTTTTCACACCAGCTTCACTTTGTGATTTTGCTCTGGTGAAAAACGTCTGCTGAAATGCCAGATTCTTCTTTAAATCTTCTACTTTCTGTATCTTCTACTCTGCATTCAGGTTTTTCAGCTTTTCCTGATGTTTTGTCTCGTAGTGCGTCTTAGATTCAATTCTTTAATTACAGCCACATTCGCTCCACATATAATACACACGTGTTTACCGGCAGTTAAAAAAAGTTACTGATTCTCTCTCCAAAAGTAGCATCATATTTAACCAATAAAATAAACAAGGCTAAAATAAGAATGAAGGATAAGAACTTCGTCCAATGTGGAGTGGTTTTTGATTGTTGTCAATCAATCTATTTTAAAGGAGAGAACACTATGTACAAATAAAATCTCCACAAATTTAAACCTATTTTGTAATGACACTGAATTGAGATAAAAAAATGTAAATAAAAATCTGTGTGACATGAACTGCCTCATATTTATTGTCCACTGAAATCCCACCCTCCCTCCATCTTCTACGCCGGCTCCAACAGTTCAACACACTCCCTCCATCCTGCACAGGGCCGGCCCTGGTCAATTTTCTGCCCTGGGCAAGATTTTACTTGGTGCCACTTCCCTCACAGCCCATTCACCAATAATCATTGTGTTCAAACATTCATAACCTTATTTTAAATTGTTTCCAGTGAAACTATAAAATATAGGTGCTGTCTGGGTCACATTATAAATGAAACACAAACAGTAAGAATAATTACATCTGGTCTTCCTGCACATAAATGTCTTTAAACACTTCTTTATCATACAGTACTGTTTAATCTTCCTCTTCATTTTAAAAAGTGTTCAATGTCCAGTAGATGGCAGTAATGTTCTACTAAACTTTAGCTCCCTCTAGCGTTATCACGATGAATTACACTGTACTACACTTTTAAAGGGAATTTTACATAAAATGTTATTTTTTTTAAATAAGCCAAGTTATAAACAAACATTACCAAATTAGTACGGTGGCTGAGAAGTGCAAAACACATTAACAAATCCAAAAAACAAAATAACAAATGCAAAAACAAAACAAATCAAAAAACAAATGAACAAATTCAAAAACAAAATAACAAATCTAAAAACAAATTAACAAATGCAAAAACAAATGAACAAATCTGAAAAAAAATTAACAAATATGAAAACAAATTAACAAATCCAAAAACAAATGAACAAATGCAAAAACAAAACAAATCCGAAAACAAATGAACAAATTTAAAAACACTTTAACAAATCTGAAAACACAGCGACAAGTCAGACAAACCGGAAAAGGTAGGTATCGTTTGTGAATGTAAACTTACCGATCATTGGACGAGACACCTGTCATTCACCTGTATATCTTGACTGACAGGTGTCTTGTCCAATGATCTGTAATCAAATATATAATATATAATATAAAATATTTTATATGATCAAAAGTAATATTTCAGATTGAATCCCAGTGGAAACGTGACTGATCCGAAGCTGCTGCTTTTCAGCTGATACACACTGTGTAGTCAAAAGTATTTGGACACCGGTCTATTCAAGCCAGATGTGGTTCATAAATTCACCTAAAATGCACTTTATGACTTTTATCTGAAAGAAATATTCACATTTACTATTATTTATACAACACCATGTCACTATTAGGGTTTATCAGAAGATTACACACGGCAGTAGTATTTGAGTGATGTAGTGGTGAAGCTCTAGAAGTTTTTTGTGTATAAGTGCAATATAAATAAATGAAATTCAAGTTAAATAAAGCTGATTAATATTAATGTAATAAACTAAATGATCCAGAAAAAACGAGTACAGATTTAATAACATTTATTTTGTCCAAAAATGTTTTTATAAAATTCACTATTTATGCTGAGAACCTGCATGAAGGTCGTACTAAATTTATTAAATGAACCATTTACATGTTAGAACTCAATCAAACTTACTGTAAGAACTCAACTTGATCTGACCTCAAATCAGGCTCTAAACTGTAGCAGTTCCTCCTCCACCCACACGGGGGAGACTCCTCAACTTGATATAACTAGACAACGAAAACGATTAATAATATTTGTACATATTTAAGTAAAAAGAAAGTCCTGACAGAGCCACTAGAGGGCAGTGTAAGACTAAAATCTGAGAACCAACTGCAGTTATTATTGTTATTATTATTATTATTATTATCATATTTTATTATATATATATATATATATATATATATATATATATACTTCCCGTGGGCTCACCACCTGCAGGAGGGACCGTAAGGGACGGTGCTGTGAGGATTGGGCAGCAGTCGAAGGCGGGGGCCTGCTTAGACTGCTGCCCCCGCGACCCGAATTACGGATAAGCGGGAGAAAATGGATGGATGGATGGAGATATATATATAATTTTATTTTTTTAATTTTTTTTCTTGATAATATTAAACCGTCTTAAACTAAAACTGTTTACTGTTTTACATACAGGGGGTTCATGTTTAA
The DNA here is from genome assembly GCF_946808225.1 of Silurus aristotelis. Lineage (NCBI taxonomy): Eukaryota > Metazoa > Chordata > Actinopteri > Siluriformes > Siluridae > Silurus > Silurus aristotelis. The sequence continues at coordinate 39,047,156 of NC_139574.1, forward strand.
TTTTTAAGCTTAATTTTTGTAATATAAATAAATGAAACTGAAGTTAAATGAAGCTGATTAAAATTAATGTAATAAATAATGTAGAAATAACGAGTACAGATTTAAAAACATTGAAACAATTTATTTTGTCAAAAGGTTTTTATAAAATCCAGTCTTTATGTTGAGAAACTGCATGAAGTTAGTATTAAATTTATTAAAAGTATCATCTACATGCAAGAACTCAATCAAACATGTTAGAATAAAATGTAAACTTGATCAAACCTCAAATCAGACTCTGAACTGTACGAATGCTATTTGTTCTGTTATTGAACTAGAAACAGTGAATGTTGAGATGTTTGGGAACTGATTATCGCCTGTATATATGCAGGTCAGGGTTTTTTCATGCTGGAACACTACAATGTTCATTACAATGAGACGATGATGTAAGATGACGAGCCAAACCACGGAGACGAAGCTGACTGAGGAGAACCCTTCAAACTAACCCAGGAACAGAGAAGGAACTTTCTGACCAGATGCTGGTTTTGCACAAACAGAACAAACGTTTATTTTTCTTGAGTGAGACTGCTGAAAGAAATATTTTTAAGGAGACAGAATTTTTTATGTTACAGATTTTGTTAGAACTGTGGAATCGAGTCATTTTCCAGTGAATCTTTTGATTCAGACTCAATTGAACCGAATCCAGTGAACCGACTCTTCTGGACCTTATTATTTTTAAATGAATTTATTGAACTCTTTTGAACCGAGTTACTTGAACTGAAATTAAGTTATTAAAATTAATTTATTGAATTAAATTATTTTGTAATGTGTTGAATGCCAAAGTGTTATTTCTGATGTTTTTAACTAACTGAGGTTGTTAAAAGTTCTATTTTAACAGTAGATGTTATAAGGCTGCATTCTAACTAAACTTTACATTTTTAGTTAGGATTTAAATGAAGTCCAACACTTTAAGAAAAGAAACAAAACACAACAAAATTTAAAATAGTAAATTTTTATTAAACATTACAATAATTATAGATTTTTACTTTATTATATGTAAGACATGTGCTCACATGCTGAATCTAAACCTGCCCAGAGCTTTACAGATTTTTGCTCTCCAGTGCTGCCATTTTCTGTTCCTCAGGAATTATTGAGGAAGTTGTAAGGATGGTCAGATCTTTTCATGAGGTCAGACCCCAAGAACTGCCCTGCAACAGAACATTAAACTTTCTAATCTGAGGAGAAGATCTCTTTAATTTGAGGAGAGGAAGACATCTGTTCAGCAGCCCACTCACCCATCCTTGAGCCCCTCTTTCCCTTCTGGGGATATGACCGGGTCATGGAAAGATGATTAAGAAGTTCCTGGAATTCAAGCTACTATACTTGCATACTGTAGTTATTATAATTTAAGAATGTATGAATTTTAACTTTACATGTTTGGTATCATTTTAAAGGTCTCAGTGGGATTGGAAATATGATCTCAGTACAATATCAGTAGAACAGACCAAAAATAAAGATCTCAGGTTTGGGGAAAATTCTGTCCTACTGATGTGAGATTTGTCCCGGAGAAGATCTTTATCAGGTGTTAGTTTTTTGTTTTTGTATTTTTTACCACAGGTTTTTGTTTTTTATTTATCTATCTGTACAAAAAATTAAAAATAGCTCCTACAGTGAAATAAATTGTTTTTATTGTCATTTTAATCATATGCTGTACAGTTGGTGCAGTACACAGTAAAACAAAACAATATTGCTTAAGGACCGAAGTGCTCCATAATACAAGACAAAATGACACAAAGCAACACAGAACTAAAATCTAAGTAAGATGTAAGGTGCCCACCCAATGGCCCAATGACGGATTTCACGCGGCTGTAAAAGATTACTCAAATGGATTGCACTTTGTTACATGAATCTAATTTTTTACCTCTAATCTGACTCCAATTTATAATAAAGATTTAATTTGAATATCTCTAATTTAAGATGATCACCTTATTGGTTGCATTCCGTTTTTTCAATTAATCATTCGTTATGGATCCGGAGTCGCTTAGAAGCTTGTGCTTGGCAAACGATACCTGCTCAAGGAGGCACATTGGCCAGTCCGAATCTTAGTCAGAGGATATAACGGTAAACTAATATTTTTTAAGTAGACCTCTCAATGCTTGCTCATGCATAAAGAATAATGTATTTAACCACTTAGTTATAACTTGCTAAATCAGTGATAGTCAGAAATCAGAAGGTCTCAGACATTGTGCTCTATGCTCCATCCGTTCATGAGCCTTCAGTTTGTACTATCCTGGTCGTAGATTTGCGGTAACACCAGGCTACATAATCAACTAGATATAAATGATTTCAGGAAGTTACAGAGTTAATCAAGAATTTTACATTTATTTGCCAGGCAATAATCAATAAACAAATGTCACATCTAAAACAAATAATAGAAGCATGACATGATCAGCATAAAACCAAATATTTTAACAATGCAGTTTACTAAAGAAATGTTAAAGAATCACTGTACCTGGCAATAGAGACACACAGAGAAGTTCTGACTACAGAATGCTTGTTTCGCCAAATTTCAAAGTGATAAAAGCTTTGCAAACCCTTTCTTGGGACAGGATGTCCCCTATAAACCAAATGTCACCTAGAACACCTGGTAAGGATCTTCTCTGGGGCAACCCTTATGTCAGTAGGACAGAATTTCCCCAAACCTGCGGTCTGATATGGGACTGAGATCATATTTCCAATCACACCAAGACCTTTAAAATGATACCAAACATGTGAAGGTAAAATGTATACATTCCAAAATTGTAATTATTACAATATGCAAGTAAAGTAGTTTGAATTCCGGGACCCTCTAACCCAGCCAACATTGTCATGTGGGCCCCATCTGGGTTTTTGATGGGCCGTCACTTGGGCCCTGCATGGGCAGCCCAAATAGGGCCCAGAGAAATTTGTCGATCGGCTCCACATGGGCCCCATGTGTGTTAGCCCAGAGGGGCGACTGATGGGTCCATGGTGGGCTCTAAGTGGGACCTACATAGGTGTTCTTTATATGGGCCCATTTGGGTCCCAAATAGGTGTTAAAAACGGGGCCAAAGTGGGCTACAAAAAGGACCCTTATGGGGCCCACATAACTTAATCATGGGTCAACCCACAAATGGCCCCTTTATGGGGTTGTTATGGGACCACAGTGGATGAGATTTAGATCCCATTTATTAATTTCATGATTGATTTCTGTGGGTGAACTTAATGTGTACTTAATCTTACTATGGAAAATCCACTGTCAAACCATTTCAAACCTCAGTTACAATGTAAAACTGTGCCTGACCAAACAAAGAACTAATAGTTGATTTTATGTGCTGCTCTATGTTTAAAATTACATGGCTGATTATTTGAACTGTGAAAAATAAATGACTTCAACTCAGAATGTGTGAATCACATTTAATTTGAATTAATTCAAGTAAAAAAACAGGAAACAGGAATAACAGAATTACTAATGTAGAATAGTTCACTGGTGGGTCTATGCAGATTCCTCAGCTGCACACCTACAAAACAGTAAAGAAAGAGAAGACAGAAAAGGCAATTTAGTACATTTTAAAATACTACCATTCACAGCAGCATCTAAAAAAACATGCATCAATATAATTAAGACATATCCTAGAATCTCATTAGTGAATTGTTCCCACCTCTGCCTCACACAGTAATAAATTATGCCGGGGGACCAGTCACGGAGTCCAAAACTTATGAATGTAACAATTAAAATATCAACCTTGCATCTGAACTTGACTCTTAAACTAATATTTGGCTTTTTGCCAAAAGCCAGTGATTGAACAATGATTCTGATCAGCTGAAAGATGTAAGTCACACCTCGGATCACGGTGGCCCAGAAAGTTCAATTGAAGAAAACATATGCAAATACAAAAAACACCAGCAAATTAAGAAAATATCATAAGTTAAACAACACGAGCTGCAAATCCTCACAACGCAACTAAATACAGAAACGTCCTGCAAATCCTCACAACACAACCAATTAATTTGCACTGGTTGTGTTGTGAGGATTTGCAGCGTGTTTCTGTGTTCGGTTGTGTTGTGGGGGTTTGCAGCACGTGTTGTCAAACTTTTTTATTTATTTTTAGGCAAAAACAGTGATCGAGATAAAATATTATTAATTGTGCAGCCTTAGCTATAGGTTTTATGTGACTTACACTTCCGGCTGTACTGCCCTCTGATCATGGTCCCACTGGGCTCTCAAAGCACGGTTGCCTTCTCTGTCGCTTGCATTTGTGAACTATTTACCAAGCGCTTTCTCCAGCTCTTTCTTACTGACAGTTTTCAGCAAACGGTTCTGCTTTAGGCTTCCTGTTAAGCAAAAAATTAATATAAAGTAGAGCATGCTACTGCATCAACCAGGGCACAACCCATTATTTGTATGCATGCAATTTACATGAGCATAAGACTATCAGTCAAAAAAATAACAAAAAAAAGACAAAAACTGATCTGACTGACTTTATGAACGGAGCAAAATTACGTTTATTATCTTTAACATAATCATAACGTATCATATTTTTAGTAATGTTTAGAAATTATATAAATATGAACGTTTTTTATCACCTCTACCTATTTCACCTAAATCACATTAAATTAATGTTAAGTATTTTCACAATCTCCTCAGAGCTTTTCTCTGTGTATTGTATATACACGTTATAAAGGTAGTGAAAGAGGAAGAGACTCCACAGTGCTTTTACTGTTTCACCCTCCTGTTATCATGAGGACACTTTATGGAGAAAACACGGGTGAAAATGGTTTGAGAAGTCGTTATTTCCACATTTTAGTAGACAATGTCCTAGTTATCTGCTAATCGTTAAAAATGTTCAGTTTTCTACAGGTGTTTATCTCTGAGGTAAACCAGTTCACTCTCCACACTTACCTTCTGTATATCGTGCCTGTAACTTTAATTACCACACAATCTTTCAGAAGTATACATTAAATGAAATTTCTTACCGTGACAGAGATGTCAGGTCAGGTCATCCAGGTCAGGTCAGGTGATCAGTGGTAGTGAGTGATGACCGTTTCTTCAGAATGAGAAGGCGGGAACACAGGAGCCAATGAGAGACTCTGTGAGCTGCACAAGCGAATTTTTATTTATTTATTTTTTTTAACTAAAGGTCGTACTATGTTATTGTTAATATATAAATTTTTTGTTTCGATCATATAAAACACGTAAAAAACATATCAATTGAATAATATAGCTAAATATAGCCCAGATGTGGCCCATACAGGCCCTCGAATAAACAAAATGGGCATCCTAACTGGGGCCCACAACCCTGACTAAACTGGTGCCCACATTCAGCCCATCAAAGTGCCCACTCTGACCCCATGCCCACACGATGCCCATATAATGTAGATAAATAGTACTAATAAACTACCCACTCTGTGCAATTTGTATAAGGTATTTCAGTGTGTTAACTAATCCTAATGTAATAGTGGAGCAAAAGTGTATTTATATACAAGTAAATCTGTATTATTTAGTTTTTGCAACACTGAGCTGCACACATATTCAAACCTGTAATGTTTGCTTATACTATACATTTAAATGAACCATATTAACTTGGTCAAAAAACACATTGCACCAATTTCTTTATATTTAAGTGGAAATTAGTTGTCTAAAATTTGTATGCAAACGTAATTTTCATATGCAGCATGTAGTGTAAATATCCATTAGATTTTAGTTATTTTGGTTATTAAATAACTTTTATTTCCATTTGGTGATGAAGCTCGGGTGTTCTTGTATTCAGAGCAGTGAGAACTGCATACAATTCTAGACTGAGACTCCTGAAGATTGTCACAGTTGGACCCTGGAAACACAGATTTTAATGCTCCCACATTAAAGTTGATTGCTTTCCATTTTATTCTTTCAGTATAATAGAATTTTGTTAATAACTGAAATTTAATTTAGTAAATAACAATGATGATTTGTTGATACTTCATAATCATCTACGATATAGAATTAAAACATTGTTTCTATCACCAGCATTTCTATTTTCTTCCTTAGAAAAAATGAAAGCATAAGTAAAACAATAGTAAGAGAAAAATAAGTGAACTGTTTATGAAATAATCACAAAAAAAATGTTCCTGAAGACGTTTTTAAGGACAACGAGACTCATACAGTCCATTTAGAATAATCGACTTTTAACATTCACCTTAATCTCAAAGGTGTCCAGTTTGTTAGAGCGAATTAAAATTAACATTACAATTTAAAGTTCCCCCGATATTTACAGTACAATTTCCCTTTACATCCCTTCAAATAAGAAATTTAAGAAGATGATTTGTTTTATGGTTGTATGTTAGAGCACTTGTGGTTCCTTAATGAGTGTTGATGAACATAGCTCCGTCCACAGTGTCCACAGAGGTACAGCTTCTGTCCTCTATGACTCTGCTGGTGGCTGAGGAGGGCACGCCGAGCACTAAAACTCTTCCCACACTGTTCACAGTAATACGGCTTCACTCCTGTGTGGATACGCTGGTGTGATTTGAGATGACTCAGGTCAGTAAAACTCTTTCCACACTGTTCACAGGAATACGGCTTCTCTCCTGTGTGGATACGCTGGTGTATTCTGAGACTACCCTGCTGAGTAAAACTCTTCCCACACTGTTCACAGTGATACGGCTTCACTCCTGTGTGGATACGCTGGTGTCTTTTCAGATGATCCTGTTGAGTAAAACTCTTCCCACACTGTTCACAGTAATAAGGCTTCTCTCCTGTGTGGATACGTTGGTGTAATTTGAGAGTACCCTGCTGAGTAAAACTCTTCCCACACTGTTCACAGTAATGAGGCTTCTCTCCTGTGTGGATACGTTGGTGTAATTTGAGAGTACCCTGATGAGTAAAACTGTTCCCACACTGTTCACAGTAATAAGGCTTCTCTCCTGTGTGGATACGTTGGTGTAATTTGAGAGTACCCTGATGAGTAAAACTCTTCCCACACTGTTCACAGTAATAAGGCTTCTCTCCTGTGTGGATACATTGGTGTGATTTGAGAGTTCTCGGGTGAGTAAAACTCTTCCCACACTGTTCACAGTGATACGGCTTCACTCCTGTGTGGATACGCTGGTGTCTTTTTAGATAATCCTGTTTAGTAAAACTCTTCCCACACTGTTCACAGTGATACGGCTTCTCTCCTGTGTGGATACGCTGGTGTGATTTGAGATGATCCTGTTTAGTAAAACTCTTTCCACACTGTTCACAGGGATACGGCTTCTCTCCTGTGTGGATACGCTGGTGTATTCTGAGACTACCCTGCTGAGTAAAACTCTTCCCACACTGTTCACAGTGATACGGCTTCACTCCTGTGTGGATACGCTGGTGTCTTTTCAGATGATCCTGTTGAGTAAAACTCTTCCCACACTGTTCACAGTAATAAGGCTTCTCTCCTGTGTGGATACGCTGGTGTGATTTGAGAGTACTCAGGTGAGTAAAACTCTTCCCACACTGTTCACAGTAATACGGCTTCACTCCTGTGTGGATACGCTGGTGTGATTTGAGATGACCCTGATGAGTAAAACTCTTCCCACACTGTTCACAGTAATACGGCTTCACTCCTGTGTGGATACGCTGGTGTGATTTGAGATGACCCTGATGAGTAAAACTCTTCCCACACTGTTCACAGTGATACAGTTTCACTCCTGTGTGGATATGCTGGTGTCTTTTGAGACTACTCTGATGAGTAAAACTCTTCCCACACTGTTCACAGTGATACAGCTTCTCTCCTGTGTGGATACGTTGGTGTCTTTTCAGAACAGCAATTTTAGTAAAACTCTTCCCACAATCTGAGCAGTGGTGCATCTGGAAAACAATATAAAATTATTCAATATACTGTAATAATTTTAGATTTGGTCTTGCATGTTTTCAGAAATGTCTGCTATAGTAATCCGATATGGTTTGAAACAAGTTAAATGAGAGGTATTTTGAGGTCTTTTAGAAAACCTTTAACCTGTTAGGCCTCGACACAGATTTTGGGACTCACAGCTGAAAATGTGCTACCTAACTTTAAATGTTAACAGTTCCTGATAAAAGTGGACTACATACACAATTTAAATATTTTTTTAAAAAAAGACACTTTGAGCTTTACTGTCCATTATTCACAGTTGATATTGCTCAAAAAGATAATAAGTTATAGATGATTAAGTACTGTAAAAAAAAGAAATCCTTAAATGAAAATACAATGAAAAAATACATGAAATCAGTCCTGGAGCAATCCAAAAAAATACTGGGTTAAAGCCACATTTCGCATGAGTTTATATTTTAAATTAAATGAAGATATCATAAAAAATTAGATTCCTACAAACATTTATCTGAGACTATGTCTGGTTCGCCCTCCCCGCCCAAATTTTGGGACTCACAGCTGAAATGCTCTACCTAAATTTCAATGTTTACAGTTCCTGATAAAAATGTGCTACATACACAATTTAAATATCTTTGGAAAGAAGATACTTTGAACTTTACTTTCAAACGTCAATGTTGATATTGCTCAAAAAGATATTAAGTTATAGATGATGAAGTCCCATGAATATACATTTCCTGCATTGAACATTATTTTTATTTTATATATAAATACATGAGATCAGTCCTGGAGCAATCCAGAACTGCACTGGGTTGAAAGCCACATGTCTCATGAGTTTATATTTCAAATTTTATGAAGATTTTCATAACAAATGAGATTCCTACAAACATTTATCTGAGACTATGTCTGATCTTTTTCTCCCTCCCCCTGTTTAAGAGACACCTGCTAAACTCAGGTGATCATTCATACTCTATTCATACAGTCTGCATATTAATGAACTGCTGACCATTAAAGGCTTTTGTTCTACATGTTTGGGACTATTGATGTTGATTTGGCGTTCATATTGATGGCCAGGTAGCCAGACAAGCTCTTGTTTTACAGCCATGCCCATTTATATTGATGTCTGGCCATTCAAATTTCAACAATACACACACACACACACACACACACACACACACACACACACACACACACACACACACACACACACACACACATACACACTTTTCAAGCATTTCTCTTATAAAAACAAACAGGCAATAAAACCAATAAAATCGTATAAAACTATGAAGATATATATTTTAACTTACAGATGTAAAATCGCATCTCCATGCAGATCTACAAGTCTCTGTTGTTACTCCGCCCCCAAAAATATTTTCCACATCTCTTTTTTTTTGCAAATCAAAATATGCGGGTCCGATTAAGAATTTCATACCAGATCGGTCGAGGCCCGGGTTAACAACGACCACCACAGGTATCGTTAGCCAACAGGGTACCAGTGGAAATTGGGTTACCTTTGGCCGAAGGGGGAGAAGGAAAGGAGGAAGATGTCTACAGAGACGGCAGGGAAAGGAGAAGTGTAGGGGAGTGGAGGTTCGGGTTGGTACTTTAAATGTTGGCACTGTGACTGGTAAAGGGAGAGAGTTAGCTGATATGATGGAGAGGAGAAAGGTAGATATGTTGTGTGTTTAGGAGACCAAGTGGAACGGGAGTAAGACCAGAAACAGTGGAGGTGGGTTTAAACTGATCTATTATGGTGTGGATGGAAAGAGAAATGGTGTAGGGGTGATTCTGAAGGAAGAGTACAGTAAGAGTGTAGTGGAGGTGAAGAGAGGGCTGTGAGATGGAGGAGAAGGAAAGATTCTGGAGTGAATTAGATAAAGTGGTAGATGGTGTACCTAGAAATTAACGATTGGTGATTGGGGCAGACTTTAATGGACATGTAGAGGTGATGAGGAGGTTATGGGTAGGTATGGCCTAAAGGAGAGAAATGTGGAAGGGCAGATGGTGGTAGATTTTGCTAAAAGGATGGAAATGGCAGTGGTGAATACATATTTTAAGAAGAAGGAGGATCATAGGGTGACCTATAAGAGTGGAGGAAGGTGCACACAGGTGGACTATGTTCTATGTAGGAGATGCAACCTGAAGGAGATTGGAGACTGTAAGGTGTTGGCAGGGGACAGTGTAGCTAGACAGCGTCGGATGGTGGTCTGTAGGATGGTTTTGGAGGTGAAGAAGAGGAGGAGGAGAGTGAGGACTGAAAGAAGAATACGATGGTGGAAACTGAAGGAGGAAGACTGTAGTGTGCAGTTCAGGGAAGAGGTCAGACATAGGCTCGGTGGTGGTGAAGAGGTGCTGGATGATTGGGAAACTACTGCAGGAGTGATGAGGGAGGCAGCTAGAAAGTTACTTGGTGTGACATCTGGAAATAGAAAGGAAGAGAAAGAGACGTGGTGGTGGAATGAGGAAGTGCAGGAGAGCATAAGGGGAAAGAGGTTAACAAAACAGAAGTGGGATCACCCTGCAGGGTGATGAGAAAATTAGGCAGGAGTACAAGGAGATGCGCAAAAGGTAAAGAGGGATGTGGCGAAAGCCAAGGATAAGGCATCTGAGAGCTGTATGAGAGGTTGAACAAAGACTAGAAGAAAAGAGACTACAAGGTAATTAACATGTTATTAACAGTTATTGCTATATATGTAGACTGCTGACAATACACACTCTTGCAGCAATGTGCTATGTTGAATCTCTGTCTTGACCTGCAGTGGATTTTTATAAAGGACATTTCAACCATGTGTGTTTTCATCATGTACATAAGTCCAAACTTTACATTCAAGGACATAAAAGAAGGTTTAATTGAAGACATTCCCTAACATTTGCATGATGTTTCTAAGTATTACGTGAACCACAATTTGATTTAAATTAAGTGCCTGCTAAATTGTCTTTATGTGCATTAGCATAAATAATGAATATGTGTTATTAATAATAATATACATTATATAGATACAGAAATCACAATGTATGATTTTTTTAACTTTTTCTTTGTGTGATACAGCTGCAAATAAGTATTTGAACACCTGAGAAAGTCAATGTTAATATTTGGTACAGTAGCCTTTGTTTGCAATTACAGAGGTCAAATGTTTCCTGTAGTTTTTCACCAGGTTTGCACACACTGCAGGAGGGATTTTGGCCCACTCCTCCACACAGATCTGGCCTGTCGCTGAGAAACACGGAGTTTGAGCTCCCTCCAAAGATTCTCTATTGGGTTTAGGTCTGGAGACTGGCTAGGCCACGCCAGAACCTTGATATGCTTCTTACAGAGCCACTCCTTGGTTATCCTGGCTGTGTGCTTCGGGTCATTGTCATGTTGGAAGACCCAGCCTCGACCCATCTTCAATGCTCTAACTGAGGGAAGGAGGTTGTTCCCCAAAATCTCGCAATACATGGCCCCGGTCATCCTCTCCTTAATACAGTGCAGTCGCCCTGTCCCATGTGCAGAAAAACACCTCCAAAGCATGATGCTACCACCCCCATGCTTCACAGTAGGGATGGTGTTCTTGGGATGGTACTCATCATTCTTCTCCCTCCAAACACGTTTAGTGGAATTATGACCCAAAAGTTCTATTTTGGTCTCATCTGACCACATGACTTTCTCCCATGACTTCTCTGGATCATCCAAATGGTCATTGGCAAACTTAAGACATGCCTGGACATGTGCTGGTTTAAGCAGGGGAACCTTCCGTGCCATGCATGATTTCAAACCATGACGTCTTAGTGTATTACCAACAGTAACCTTGGAAACGGTGGTCCCAGCTCTTTTCAGGTCATTGACCAGCTCCTCCCGTGTAGTTCTGGGCTGATTTCTCACCTTTCTTAGGATCATTGAGACCCCAAGGTGAGATCTTGCATGGAGCCCCAGTCCGAGGGAGATTGACAGTCATGTTTAGCTTCTTCCATTTTATAATGATTGCTCCAACAGTGAACCTTTTTTCACCAAGCTGCTTGGAAATTTCCCCGTAGCCCTTTCCAGCCTTGTGGAGGTGTACAATTTTGTCTCTAGTGTCTTTGGACAGCTCTTTGGTCTTGGCCATGTTAGTAGTTGGATTCTTACTGATTGTATGGGGTGGACAGGTGTCTTTATGCAGCTAACGACCTCAAACAGGTGCATCTAATTTAGGATAATAAATGTAGTGGAGGTGGACATTTTAAAGGCAGACTAACAGGTCTTTGAGGGTCAGAATTCTAGCTGATAGACAGGTGTTCAAATACTTATTTGCAGCTGTATCATACAAATAAATAGTTAAAAAATCATACATTGTGATTTCTGGATTTATTTTTTTAGATTATGTCTCTCACAGTGGACATGCACCTACGATGACAATTTCAGACCCCGCCATGATTTCTAAGTGGGAGAACTTGCAAAATAGCAGGGTGTTCAAATACTTATTTTCCTCACTGTAGATAGATAGATAGATAGATAGATAGATAGATAGATAGATAGATAGATAGATAGATAGATAGATAGATAGATAGATAGATAGATAATTATATTTATATATAACTAATTCCTGTGTCTTGCTTCTCCAGCTACACAACGTAATTCGCTTCATAAACATTAATATTTAAATACAAAACATTTCCTTTCAGAATGATGTGGGAAACACACCCCTTGAAAGCCACTTCCAGAAGGTAATAGTGAAAGCACCTCTTGACCGTAATGGGAAAGAAAACAGCTATTACGCCCCAACATTCATTGAAAATTTGACCAGGTACTTCCTTCCACACGCAACTCTGTGGTCTGGCCTATTGCTAGGTAGGTTTTTTGATAGGAGTGTTTTCTAACATTACTACTGATTCAAAAATAAAATAAAATAAACAAACAAACAATGTAATTCTTTAGGTGATATTGGACGTCATGGTACAGGCTCAGCCCACCAACATTTCAGGCAGATTTATAAAAAAGTCAGTCAGTCCAATAATCAGGTAAAAACTCAACTGATTAATTTTAATAGCTTGTTGATAAATTTTTTATTTTATTTTTTTACATAAATGCATAAATGTAATGCCTTAAATAACTACAATTTGTTGTCCATAATTCAGAACTTTACACAAGACAATCAGACACAAGGAATAATGGAAAAAAGTCAATGGGACCTAAAAAAAATTAGGTTCCAGAGAAGGAGATTGACAAGATTGGATGACTTTGTCCAGATTTATCAGAGCATGCACGATGCACTGCTCCGTGAATTTGAAGACACAGAACAAACAAGAAAGAGAGTAATGAAATATTTTTGTACTTTCACCTTTTAAAAAATATTGGCAATTCAATGTTCCCTAAATATAAACCAAGATGCTGTAATATCTTCTTCTTCTTTTATTGGCTTCTCCCATTAGGGGTCGCCACAGGGGATCATCCTTCTCCATACCTCTCTGTCCTCTACATCTGCCTCTTTCACACCAACTACCTGCATGTCTTCTCTCACCACATACATAAACCTCCTCCTTCTTCTTACTATTTCCCTCCTTCCAGATGGCTCCATTCTCAGCATTCTCCTACTGATATACCCCATGTTCCTCCTCTGCACATGTCCAAACCATCTCAATCTCGCCTCCCTCACCTTGTCTCCAAAACGTCCTACATGCGCTGTCCCTCTAATAAACTCATTTCTAATCCTGTCCATCCTCGTCACTCTAAATGAAAACCTCAACATCTTCAGCTCTGCTACCTCCAGCTCCACGTCCTGTCTTTTACTCGATGCCACTGTCTCTAATCCATACAACATCTCAGGTCTCACCACAGTCCTATAAACCAAGATGCTGTAAGATACACTTCATAAAAAAATATAAAAGATAAAAAAAAAAAGAAACCTGTGTGATGTATGTGTGTCTCTTCTAGTCCATTCGAGTGGAAATGGAGCAGTGGAAAAAGAGACGTCAGAGGCGTAAAGGATTATATGTTTCTCCACTAGTCGAAGTTCTTCCATTCCAAGATGTAAAAAACAAGGTATTATTATTCGGAGTGTATAATAATAATAATAATAATAATAATAATAATAATTAACAACAACAACAAACAACAACAACTAAACAATTTTAATTGAAAAAATTAAAAAAAGAGCAGAAGCATATGCTTTTAAACTAAATTCTTATTTATTTTAAATAAAATGGGTTTTTGTGTGTGTGTGTGTGTGTGTGTGTGTGTGTGTGTGTGTGTGTGTGTGTGTGTGTGTGTGTGTGTGTGTGTGTGGTTTTTTGTTCGGAGAAGTCTTCAAAGGCACCCCCAAAAGTGCCAGAGAAAAAGAAAAAGCCAGAAGATGTGATCCAGGTTTAAATATACACACAAATACATTTTATATATATATATGTATGTATAGTAAAAAAAATCTAACTGGTGAGGTACAAATATTGGGAACAATCACTGTAATCTGTAATCACTTTAAAGTGTTACTGAATGTGTAAACTGATGTCTTGTTATTATGATAGCAGATTCATGGCTTCCAATCTCTTGAATCAACTTTCACATCTTATTTAGAAGGAGGAATATATTGATTGGAAATTGTATGTTTGTATATCCAGTGTCAATATGGCAGGAGACGAGCATGTTCAATTTCACTATTACAAAACACAGGCAGAGAGGAAAGATGATAGTCCTGAAGTACAACAAATATAAGTGTAGCCCAAAACACCTGAGCAGTCTGAAGGCAAAGGAAAATCAGCTGATTAATTAAAAGAATGGTTTATCATTGCATGATTATGACTGCATTTAATCTCATGGTCCCTCACATTTATCATGTGGTCTTCTAGAAGGTCCCAAAATGTAGAACTGACACTGCTGTCCCTCATTATAAAGATACTTAATAGACTAAGATCACAAACAAGATTGACTTTTTGTCTTCACACTGCATCAAATTTAAATCTGAACTGCCACAAAAAATATCTAAGAAATAAATTGTATCTTCTGTATCTTCAGAAAGAACCAGTGAAGAATATCAGGAGAAGACAATCAAAAATCGAAGGGCCAATCTGGAATAAAGCAGGTCCATCAGAAACAATTGCTCCTCAAAGACTATGCAGGCCACCAAAAATACAAATGCTGCAACAAATACTTCACCCTGATTACTGGTTGACCTGTGATATCATCGACCTGGCCAGCTACCTCATGGCAAAGGACAATATGCACATTAATGGGTTTTAATCTGTTCTGCCCTTTAGTGCGATTTTAAATGGTGGAATTGTTGGAACCCCACAAAATAAGTTTCTGCAAATATTGAACATTCGGCAATGCCACTGGATCACAGTCAGCAATTTGTTTTGTAATGAAAATCAGCTCTCTGTGTATGACAGCAAGTGCACCCCTCTGGACCCAGGGACACTACAAACACTGTCCTGGTTGGTGAGGACGCAGTCAGGCAAGTTTGATGTGCGATACCTGTTTACTGTGTTTGCAGAACAGCTCATTACTATGAGCTCATGGTCCAGTGCTCTAAATGCCAAGAGTGGTATCATCCTACATGTGTAGATATACCCAGAAGTGTCATTGGTAATGAACAGTTCTGGCAATGTTTCAACTGCCACTGATGATGTACATGATGAACATTTGATTGTAAATAAAACTTGTCTCTGCACAATTGCAACCTTTCATTATTCGCTCTTTTTATTTGTGTTTTAAAATAAAAAAAACATAGTAATAGAGTGAAATCCATATCCCAATTTTTATATGTTCGGACAAAACAAGAATGTATTTTTTCTGAAATCTTTCCAAAAAAAAAAGGGATTTTGCCTTTACTTTTCTCAAAAACTTCATAGTACAATAAGTTAATATTTAAGAGAATAATAGACAGGATAACTGTACATAAGAATAATTTGAAAGATTGAGCAAACCTATAAAGAAAACTGTTTTATGAATGTTTGAATATGGAACATGATTGAAAATGCACCTGAGGTATTGAGTGATTTTTGCCTTTAGTTTTCTCAAAAACTCCACAGTAAAATAAGTTAATATTTAAGAGAGTAATAGACAGGGACACTAAAAAATTATTATTTAAAAGACTGAGCAAACCTATAAGAGAAAATATTTATGAGTGTTTGAATATGGACAGTAATTGAAAATGCAGTGATGTTTTGAGTGATTTTGCCTTTAGTTTTCTCAAAAACTCCATAGTAAAATGAGTCGAAATTAAAAGGAATAATAGACAGGGACACTGTACATAGGAATCATTTGAAAGATTGAGCAAACCTATAAAGAAAAATGTTTAATGAATGTTTGAATGTGGAACATGATAAAAATGCACTGAGTCTTTTTTATAACGGAAACGCCTTTCTGAAGCGTCTTTACATGTATTTGACCGCTCAAAGAGAGAAATGTAATAAGAAACTAATACCACTGATGTGTGTTTTATTTTAAATTTATTTTCTCATGTGTTTATATTATTAAACTTTGTTTGTTTCAGATTCAGTGTTTAAGCAAAACTAAAGTTTGTTTCCAAATGAAAAGGTTCAACATTACACATCTGGAGAGACGGAAAACATGCACAATTATGCATGCACATCAAAAACACTTTTCAATAAATACTGAGTTTGGCCCGCGATTTCGTCCCAGTGTTTAATTTTGGCCCACTGTGAATTTGAGATTGACTCCTCTGGATTAAAGATTTGGGGAGAAATTTCGTGTTTCCTTGTAAAAGGATTTTTTTTTTTAATAAAAAAATAAATAAAAAAAACAGCAGATTATTGTGATACACTTAAAGTTAAGGAATTTTTTTATTATTATTTAATTATAAAATACATTATGATGTATCTTTGCCCTGCAAACCACACTGAAAGTTCAGACATGAATAAATTGTACCTTTGATCCAGCAGCAGCAGCAGGAGGAGTGTGTGGAGGTTCTCCTAAAGATCTCCGTCTGGACTCTGGTTTCATGATCAGAGGTGTAAAGAATCAGGACACTGGAAGAAAAATGCAGAGGTTCATGACTCCAGAATGTCCACTAGCTGTTCCCCGAGCAGCTCAGCTGCTACATTTCACTGTATCTCACCTTTGGGTAAAAATCCGCTAAATCCGGGACAAAAACGGGGTTGAAGCTCGCGCGCGATAGATTTATAACGGCGAAAGGAACGTCGATGTGCACGCGCGGAAAGTGGAGAAAAACTCACGCGCCCAACATTAACTTCCGACCGGAGCGCGTGAAAGAACTGTATAAGTACAAACACAGAGCACAAAGCAGTGGGCGGGGCCAACAGGCTCGAGTTCTAAATCTGCAAACATCATTGGCTCAGACATTGTCAGGGAGTGAAATCTGATTGGTTGTCTGTAATAATATCAAATATATAATATGAAATATTTCATATAATAAAAATTTAAATTTCGATTTGAATTCCAGTGGAAACGCGACTGATCCGAAGCTGCTGCTTTTTAGCTGATACACAGTGTGGTCAAAAGTATTTGGACACATGTCTTTTCCAGCCAGATGTGGTTCATAAATTCACCTAAAATGCTCTTAAATGCACCATACAGCCAATTAACATGCAAACTGTTGAAACACTTCATAGAAACAGAATGTAGAATTACTGATAGCATTTTAAATGGGATTTAAATACCTGGGACAGAGGGTAGCAGGAGCTTTTCTGTAGCTATTATTGCTTTTATGTTCATGGCAAAGGACCAAATATTAGTTTATTTTATCTTTCCATAATGAGCTGGAATAAAACATTAATGCCCGTGTGTAATGCTGCATGATGGCACTGCTGGAGGATTACACCAATGGAAGATTAATGCGAAAAAGGGTCTCCAGGGACCATGATGATTTCTTGGCCCATGATGAAGACTGGCTAATAAGCTGATTTAGATTCAGCTTTACTACCTTAGAGTACCAATGTGTATCTTAATGTACAACTATAAATCTTTGGGGTAAATAAGGTACAAAGATGTCCTTTTAAGGGTACTGTCCCAGTGGCAAGCTGTTGTATTTCTTTTGTTCTTTCTGTTTTATAATCATATATAATCATGAAGCATATAAAGCAAAAAAATATGATGACAAATAAAACCTGTAAATTACACAAGGGTTAACTGAAAAAAACAAACAGGTAACACTAGACATTTCGTCCCCCCACTTTTGAAATGATGGCTATGCCCCTGCACCACACACCTTGATAATCTTACACACATTTTCCGGGTGGTATAGAAATCTTCCAGCTGATACATCCAGAGATCCACATCTGCATTTCAGGAGGTGATGAGCATCTGAGGGGTGACTCCCTGTGATATTATAGACTACATCAGGACAATGTTTACAATTTCTACATGTTGTTAAACTCAACAAGAAGCCAGTCATCACGTCCTGCAGCTGCCTGTAGCCTGTAGTCTACACTGCAATGTGTCAGGATAAAGGAATCATGTGCTGAAGCATGTCAGCGTGCCACAATGTTTGTGAGGGTCGTGTTAGAGTCACATATGACTTGCACTTTAACAGAAAGCATATGCTGTTTATTAACAAAAACAAATTTCCTTTTTTATACAGAGTCTTTACAGAAATATGAGTGCAGTCAATTGTGTTGATTACATTTGGAAAACTGAACATTGCTGCAAACTGCATTTTAATTTCAGCCTGTTCTTGCACAGTGAAGGGAAACCTGATGTATCGACTACCCACCCTAATAATAACATCCAAAATGACAGGCATTATGACACTCAGGGGCAGATACCAGACCTATAGCATGAGATTAAATAGAATTATATTATGTTTAAAGAAGATCTTTGTGAAAAATTTAATTATATATAACATTTATATAAAGTCAACCTGTTGTCATTAACCCCAGAGTGGTGAGGACCTGTATTTGGACGGGGATGGCATGGTTCTGGTGTGTTGCCCTCTGTAGTAGTGGACCCAATTCAGCACATAGATCCAGGAGCACAGCTGTAGGAATCTAAATCAGCTTATTAGCCAGTCTTCAAAAAAATCCAAGAAATCATCATGGTTCCTGGAGACTCTATTTCGCATTAATCTTCCATTGGTGTAATCCTCCAGCAGTGCCATCATGCAGCATTACACACGGGAGTCACCACAGCATTTATGTTTTATTCCAGCTCATTATGGAAAGATAAAATAAACTGATATTTGGTCCTGTGCCATGAACATATAAGCAATAATAGCTACAGAAAAGCTCCTGCTTCCCTCTGTACCAGGTATTTAAATCCCATTTAAAATGCTATCAGTGATTCTACATTCTGTTTCTATTAAGTGTTTCAACAGTTTGCATGTTAATTGGCTGTATGGTGCATTTGAAAGCATTTTATGTGAATTTATGAACCACATCTGGCTGGAAAAGACATGTGCCCAAATACTTTTGACCACACTGTGTATCAGCTAAAAAGCAGCAGCTTCGGATCAGTCGCGTTTCCACTGGGATTCAACTCTGAAAGATCACTTTTAATTTTTATTATATGAAATATTTCATATTATATATTTGATATTATTACAGACAACTAATCAGATTTCACTCCCTGACAATGTCTGAGCCAATGATGTTTGCAGATTTAGAACTCGAGCCTGTTGGCCCCGCCCACTGCTTTGTGCTCTGTGTTTGTACTTATACAGTTCTTTCACGCGCTCCGGTCGGAAGTTAATGTTGGGCGCGTGAGTTTTTCTCCACTTTCCGCTCGTGCACATCGACGTTCCTTTCGCCGTTATAAATCTATCGCGCGCGAGCTTCAACCCCGTTTTTGTCCCGGATTTAGCGGATTTTTACCCAAAGGTGAGATACAGTGAAATGTAGCAGCTGAGCTGCTCGGGGAACAGCTAGTGGACATTCTGGAGTCATGAACCTCTGCATTTTTCTTCCAGTGTTCTGATTCTTTACACCTCTGATCATGAAACCAGAGTCCAGACGGAGATCTTTAGGAGAACCTCCACACACTCCTCCTGCTGCTGCTGCTGGATCAAAGGTACAATTTATTCATGTCTGAACTTTCAGTGTGGTTTGCAGGGCAAAGATACATCATAATGTATTTTATAATTAAATAATAATAAAAAAATTCCTTAACTTTAAGTGTTTCACAATAAACTATTTATTTATTTATTAAAAAAAAAAATCCTTTTACAAGGAAACACGAAATTTCTCCCCAAATCTTTAATCCAGAGGAGTCAATCTCAAATTCACAGTGGGCCAAAATTAAACACTGGGACGAAATCGCGGGCCAAACTCAGTATTTATTGAAAAGTGTTTTTGATGTGCATGCATAATTGTGCATGTTTTCCGTCTCTCCAGATGTGTAATGTTGAACCTTTTCATTTGGAAACAAACTTTAGTTTTGCTTAAACACTGAATCTGAAACAAACAAAGTTTAATATTATAAACACATGAGAAAATAAATTTAAAATAAAACACACATCAGTGGTATTAGTTTCTTATTACATTTCTCTCTTTGAGCGGTCAAAATACATGTAAAGACGCTTCAGAAAGGCGTTTCCGTTATAAAAAAGACTCAGTGCATTTTTATCATGTTCCACATTCAAACATTCATTAAACATTTTTCTTTATAGGTTTGCTCAATCTTTCAAATTATTCTTATGTACAGTGTCCCTGTCTATTATTCCTTTTAATTTCGACTCATTTTACTATGGAGTTTTTGAGAAAACTAAAGGCAAAATCACTCAAAACATCACTGCATTTTCAATTACTGTCCATATTCAAACACTCATAAATATTTTCTCTTATAGGTTTGCTCAGTCTTTTAAATAATTATTTTTTAGTGTCCCTGTCTATTACTCTCCTAAATATTAACTTATTTTACTGTGGAGTTTTTGAGAAAACTAAAGGCAAAATCACTCAATACCTCAGGTGCATTTTCAATCATGTTCCATATTCAAACATTCATAAAACATTTTTCTTTATAGGTTTGCTCAATCTTTCAAATTATTCTTATGTACAGTTATCCTGTCTATTATTCTCTTAAATATTAACTTATTGTACTATGAAGTTTTTGAGAAAAGTAAAGGCAAAATAATTTTTTTTTGGAAAGATTTCAGAAAAAATACATTCTTGTTTTGTCCGAACATATAAAAATTGGGATATGGATTTCACTCCATTACAATGTTTTTTTTATTTTAAAACACAAATAAAAAGAGCGAATAATGAAAGGTTGCAATTGTGCAGAGACAAGTTTTATTTACAATCAAATGTTCATCATGTACATCATCAGTGGCAGTTGAAACATTGCCAGAACTGTTCATTACCAATGACACTTCTGGGTATATCTACACATGTAGGATGATACCACTCTTGGCATTTAGAGCACTGGACCATGAGCTCATAGTAATGAGCTGTTCTGCAAACACAGTAAACAGGTATCGCACTCTCTCGACATTTCATGCCAAATGCGATACTGTTTTTTGTAAACGAAGCATACAGTTGTGCCCTTAGCCTGCTTTCATTAAATATGCATACCTCTGGTGGGTGACCCTTGCAAACAGCATATGCAAATGCTATTGCGAATAACCCACAATTGCTGTTATTTGAATGCTGCTGCACAGCTGGTTGCAAAACATCAAACTTGCCTGACTGCGGCCTCACCAACCAGGACAGTGTTTGTAGTGTTTGTAGTGTCATACACAGAGAGCTGATTTTCATTACAAAACAAATTGCTGACTGTGATCCAGTGGCATTGCCGAATGTTCAATATTTGCAGAAACTTATTTTGTGGGGTTCCAACAATTCCACCATTTGGAATCGCACTAAAGGGCAGAACAGATTAAAACCCATCAATGTGCATATTGTCCTTTGCCATGAGGTAGCTGGCCAGGTCGATGATATCACAGGTCAACCAGTAATCAGGGTGAAGTATTTGTTGCAGCATTTGTATTTTTGGTGGCCTGCATAGTCTTCGAGGAGCAATTGTTTCTGATGGACCTGCTTTATTCCAGATTGGCCCTTCGATTTTTGATTGTCTTCTCCTGATATTCTTCACTGGTTCTTTCTGAAGATACAGAAGATACAATTTATTTCTTAGATATTTTTTGTGGCAGTTCAGATTTAAATTTGATGCAGTGTGAAGACAAAAAGTCAATCTTGTTTGTGATCTTAGTCTATTAAGTATCTTTATAATGAGGGACAGCAGTGTCAGTTCTACATTTTGGGACCTTCTAGAAGACCACATGATAAATGTGAGGGACCATGAGATTAAATGCAGTCATAATCATGCAATGATAAACCATTCTTTTAATTAATCAGCTGATTTTCCTTTGCCTTCAGACTGCTCAGGTGTTTTGGGCTACACTTATATTTGTTGTACTTCAGGACTATCATCTTTCCTCTCTGCCTGTGTTTTGTAATAGTGAAATTGAACATGCTCGTCTCCTGCCATATTGACACTGGATATACAAACATACAATTTCCAATCAATATATTCCTCCTTCTAAATAAGATGTGAAAGTTGATTCAAGAGATTGGAAGCCATGAATCTGCTATCATAACAACAAGACATCAGTTTACACGTTCAGTAACACTTTAAAGTGATTACAGATTACACTGATTGTTCCCAATATTTGTACCTCACCAGTTAGATTTTTTTACTAATATATATATAAAATGTATGTGTGTGTGTGTATTTAAACCTGGATCACATCTTCTGGCTTTTTCTTTTTCTCAGGCACTTTTGGGGGTGCCTTTGAAGACTTCTCCTGACAAACACACACACACACACACACACACACACACACACACACACACACACACACACACACACACACACACACACACACACACACACACATAAAAACCCATTTTATTTAAAATAAATAAGGATTTAGTTTAAAAGCATATGCTTCTGCTCTTTTTTTAACAAAAATTGTTTAGTTGTTGTTGTTATTATTATTATTATTATTATTATTATTATTATTATTATTATTATTATTATTATTATACACTCCGAATAATAATACCTTGTTTTTTACATCTTGGAATGGAAGAACCTTGACTAGTGGAGAAACATATAATCCTTTACGCCTCTGACGTCTCTTTTTCCACTGCTCCATTTCCACTCGAATGGACTAGAAGAGACACACATACATCACACAGGTTTCTTTTTTTTTATCTTTTATATTTTTTTATGAAGTGTATCTTACAGCATCTTGGTTTATAGGACAGTGGTGAGACCTGAGATGTTGTATGGATTAGAGACAGTGGCATTGAGTAAAAGACAGGACGTGGAGCTGGAGGTAGCAAAGCTGAAGATGTTGAGGTTTTCATTTAGAGTGACGAGGATGGACAGGATTAGAAATGAGTTTATTAGAGGGACAGCGCATGTAGGACGTTTTGGAGACAAGGTGAGGGAGGCGAGATTGAGATGGTTTGGACATGTGCAGAGGAGGAACATGGGGTATATCAGTAGGAGAATGCTGAGAATGGAGCCATCTGGAAGGAGGGAAATAGTAAGAAGAAGGAGGAGGTTTATGTATGTGGTGAGAGAAGACATGCAGGTAGTTGGTGTGAAAGAGGCAGATGTAGAGGACAGAGAGGTATGGAGAAGGATGATCCCCTGTGGCGACCCCTAATGGGAGAAGCCAATAAAAGAAGAAGAAGATATTACAGCATCTTGGTTTATATTTAGGGAACATTGAATTGCCAATATTTTTTAAAAGGTGAAAGTACAAAAATATTTCATTACTCTCTTTCTTGTTTGTTCTGTGTCTTCAAATTCACGGAGCAGTGCATCGTGCATGCTCTGATAAATCTGGACAAAGTCATCCAATCTTGTCAATCTCCTTCTCTGGAACCTAATTTTTTTTAGGTCCCATTGACTTTTTTCCATTATTCCTTGTGTCTGATTGTCTTGTGTAAAGTTCTGAATTATGGACAACAAATTGTAGTTATTTAAGGCATTACATTTATGCATTTATGTAAAAAAATAAAATAAAAAATTTATCAACAAGCTATTAAAATTAATCAGTTGAGTTTTTACCTGATTATTGGACTGACTGACTTTTTTATAAATCTGCCTGAAATGTTGGTGGGCTGAGCCTGTACCATGACGTCCAATATCACCTAAAGAATTACATTGTTTGTTTGTTTATTTTATTTTATTTTTGAATCAGTAGTAATGTTAGAAAACACTCCTATCAAAAAACCTACCTAGCAATAGGCCAGACCACAGAGTTGCGTGTGGAAGGAAGTACCTGGTCAAATTTTCAATGAATGTTGGGGCATAATAGCTGTTTTCATTCCCATTACGGTCAAGAGGTGCTTTCACTATTACCTTCTGGAAGTGGCTTTCAAGGGGTGTGTTTCCCACATCATTCTGAAAGGAAATGTTTTGTATTTAAACATTAATGTTTATGAAGCGAATTACGTTGTGTAGCTGGAGAAGCAAGACACAGGAATTAGTTATATATAAATATAATTATCTATCTATCTATCTATCTATCTATCTATCTATCTATCTATCTATCTATCTATCTATCTATCTATCTATCTATCTATCTATCTATCTATCTATCTATCTACAGTGAGGAAAATAAGTATTTGAACACCCTGCTATTTTGCAAGTTCTCCCACTTAGAAATCATGGCGGGGTCTGAAATTGTCATCGTAGGTGCATGTCCACTGTGAGAGACATAATCTAAAAAAATAAATCCAGAAATCACAATGTATGATTTTTTAACTATTTATTTGTATGATACAGCTGCAAATAAGTATTTGAACACCTGTCTATCAGCTAGAATTCTGACCCTCAAAGACCTGTTAGTCTGCCTTTAAAATGTCCACCTCCACTACATTTATTATCCTAAATTAGATGCACCTGTTTGAGGTCGTTAGCTGCATAAAGACACCTGTCCACCCCATACAATCAGTACGAATCCAACTACTAACATGGCCAAGACCAAAGAGCTGTCCAAAGACACTAGAGACAAAATTGTACACCTCCACAAGGCTGGAAAGGGCTACGGGGAAATTTCCAAGCAGCTTGGTGAAAAAAGGTTCACTGTTGGAGCAATCATTATAAAATGGAAGAAGCTAAACATGACTGTCAATCTCCCTCGGACTGGGGCTCCATGCAAGATCTCACCTTGGGGTCTCAATGATCCTAAGAAAGGTGAGAAATCAGCCCAGAACTACACGGGAGGAGCTGGTCAATGACCTGAAAAGAGCTGGGACCACCGTTTCCAAGGTTACTGTTGGTAATACACTAAGACGTCATGGTTTGAAATCATGCATGGCACGGAAGGTTCCCCTGCTTAAACCAGCACATGTCCAGGCATGTCTTAAGTTTGCCAATGACCATTTGGATGATCCAGAGAAATAATAGAACTTTTGGGTCATAATTCCACTAAACGTGTTTGGAGGGAGAAGAATGATGAGTACCATCCCAAGAACACCATCCCTACTGTGAAGCATGGGGGTGGTAGCATCATGCTTTGGAGGTGTTTTTCTGCACATGGGACAGGGCGACTGCACTGTATTAAGGAGAGGATGACCGGGGCCATGTATTGCGAGATTTTGGGGAACAACCTCCTTCCCTCAGTTAGAGCATTGAAGATGGGTCGAGGCTGGGTCTTCCAACATGACAATGACCCGAAGCACACAGCCAGGATAACCAAGGAGTGGCTCTGTAAGAAGCATATCAAGGTTCTGGCGTGGCCTAGCCAGTCTCCAGACCTAAACCCAATAGAGAATCTTTGGAGGGAGCTCAAACTCCGTGTTTCTCAGCGACAGGCCAGATCTGTGTGGAGGAGTGGGCCAAAATCCCTCCTGCAGTGTGTGCAAACCTGGTGAAAAACTACAGGAAACATTTGACCTCTGTAATTGCAAACAAAGGCTACTGTACCAAATATTAACATTGACTTTCTCAGGTGTTCAAATACTTATTTGCAGCTGTATCACACAAAGAAAAAGTTAAAAAAATCATACATTGTGATTTCTGTATCTATATAATGTATATTATTATTAATAACACATATTCATTATTTATGCTAATGCACATAAAGACAATTTAGCAGGCACTTAATTTAAATCAAATTGTGGTTCAAGTAATACTTAGAAACATCATGCAAATGTTAGGGAATGTCTTCAATTAAACCTTCTTTTATGTCCTTGAATGTAAAGTTTGGACTTATGTACATGATGAAAACACACATGGTTGAAATGTCCTTTATAAAAATCCACTGCAGGTCAAGACAGAGATTCAACATAGCACATTGCTGCAAGAGTGTGTATTGTCAGCAGTCTACATATATAGCAATAACTGTTAATAACATGTTAATTGAGGGGGAGTGGTGGCTCCAACGGTTAAGGCGCTGGGTTGCCGATCGGAAGGTCTGTGGTTCGAGCCCCGGTATCGCCAGGCTGCCACTCTTGGGCCCTTGAGCAAGGCCCTTAACCCTCTATGCTCCGGGGGTCCCTTACGAGGGAAATATCAAGGTCTGTGACGTCGGAGTGACGTGGGGCCGCCTTCCCGTGGGCTCACCACCTGCAGGAGGGACCGTAAGGGACGGTGCTGTGAGGATTGGGCAGCAGTCGAAGGCGGGGTATGCCTGCTTAGACTGCTGCCCCCGCGACCCGAATTACGGATAAGCGGGAGAAAATGAATGAATGAATGAATGAATGAATGAAATGAATGAAACATGTTAATTACCTTGTAGTCTCTTTTCTTCTAGTCTTTGTTCAACCTCTCATACAGCTCTCAGATGCCTTATCCTTGGCTTTCGCCACATCCCTCTTTACCTTTTGCGCATCTCCTTGTACTCCTGCCTAATTTTCTCATCACCCTGCAGGGTGATCCCACTTCTGTTTTGTTAACCTCTTTCCCCTTATGCTCTCCTGCACTTCCTCATTCCACCACCACGTCTCTTTCTCTTCCTTTCTATTTCCAGATGTCACACCAAGTAACTTTCTAGCTGCCTCCCTCATCACTCCTGCAGTAGTTTCCCAATCATCCAGCACCTCTTCACCACCACCGAGCCTATGTCTGACCTCTTCCCTGAACTGCACACTACAGTCTTCCTCCTTCAGTTTCCACCATCGTATTCTTCTTTCAGTCCTCACTCTCCTCCTCCTCTTCTTCACCTCCAAAACCATCCTACAGACCACCATCCGACGCTGTCTAGCTACACTGTCCCCTGCCAACACCTTACAGTCTCCAATCTCCTTCAGGTTGCATCTCCTACATAGAACATAGTCCACCTGTGTGCACCTTCCTCCACTCTTATAGGTCACCCTATGATCCTCCTTCTTCTTAAAATATGTATTCACCACTGCCATTTCCATCCTTTTAGCAAAATCTACCACCATCTGCCCTTCCACATTTCTCTCCTTTAGGCCATACCTACCCATAACCTCCTCATCACCTCTACATGTCCATTAAAGTCTGCCCCAATCACCAATCGTTAATTTCTAGGTACACCATCTACCACTTTATCTAATTCACTCCAGAATCTTTCCTTCTCCTCCATCTCACAGCCCTCTCTTCACCTCCACTACACTCTTACTGTACTCTTCCTTCAGAATCACCCCTACACCATTTCTCTTTCCATCCACACCATAATAGATCAGTTTAAACCCACCTCCACTGTTTCTGGTCTTACTCCCGTTCCACTTGGTCTCCTAAACACACAACATATCTACCTTTCTCCTCTCCATCATATCAGCTAACTCTCTCCCTTTACCAGTCACAGTGCCAACATTTAAAGTACCAACCCGAACCTCCACTCTCCTACACTTCTCCTTTCCCTGCCGTCTCTGTAGACATCTTCCTCCTTTCCTTCTCCCCCTTCGGCCAAAGGTAACCCAATTTCCACTGGTACCCTGTTGGCTAACGATACCTGTGGTGGTCGTTGTTAACCTGGGCCTCGACCGATCTGGTATGAAATTCTTAATCGGACCCGCATATTTTGATTTGCAAAAAAAAAGAGATGTGGAAAATATTTTTGGGGGCGGAGTAACAACAGAGACTTGTAGATCTGCATGGAGATGCGATTTTACATCTGTAAGTTAAAATATATATCTTCATAGTTTTATACGATTTTATTGGTTTTATTGCCTGTTTGTTTTTATAAGAGAAATGCTTGAAAAGTGTGTATGTGTGTGTGTGTGTGTGTGTGTGTGTGTGTGTGTGTGTGTGTGTGTGTGTGTGTGTGTGTGTGTGTGTGTGTGTATTGTTGAAATTTGAATGGCCAG
Organism: Silurus aristotelis; assembly: GCF_946808225.1. Taxonomy (NCBI): domain Eukaryota; kingdom Metazoa; phylum Chordata; class Actinopteri; order Siluriformes; family Siluridae; genus Silurus; species Silurus aristotelis. Next base: position 39,075,130 of record NC_139574.1, read on the forward strand.
ACATCAATATAAATGGGCATGGCTGTAAAACAAGAGCTTGTCTGGCTACCTGGCCATCAATATGAACGCCAAATCAACATCAATAGTCCCAAACATGTAGAACAAAAGCCTTTAATGGTCAGCAGTTCATTAATATGCAGACTGTATGAATAGAGTATGAATGATCACCTGAGTTTAGCAGGTGTCTCTTAAACAGGGGGAGGGAGAAAAAGATCAGACATAGTCTCAGATAAATGTTTGTAGGAATCTCATTTGTTATGAAAATCTTCATAAAATTTGAAATATAAACTCATGAGACATGTGGCTTTCAACCCAGTGCGGTTCTGGATTGCTCCAGGACTGATCTCATGTATTTATATATAAAATAAAAATAATGTTCAATGCAGGAAATGTATATTCATGGGACTTCATCATCTATAACTTAATATCTTTTTGAGCAATATCAACATTGACGTTTGAAAGTAAAGTTCAAAGTATCTTCTTTCCAAAGATATTTGAATTGTGTATGTAGCACATTTTTATCAGGAACTGTAAACATTGAAATTTAGGTAGAGCATTTCAGCTGTGAGTCCCAAAATTTGGGCGGGGAGGGCGAACCAGACATAGTCTCAGATAAATGTTTGTAGGAATCTCATTTCTTATGATATCTTCATTCAATTTAAAATATAAACTCATGCGAAATGTGGCTTTAACCCAGTATTTTTTTTGGATTGCTCCAGGACTGATTTCATGTATTTTTTCATTGTATTTTCATTTAAGGATTTCTTTTTTTTACAGTACTTAATCATCTATAACTTATTATCTTTTTGAGCAATATCAACTGTGAATAATGGACAGTAAAGCTCAAAGTGTCTTTTTTTAAAAAAATATTTAAATTGTGTATGTAGTCCACTTTTATCAGGAACTGTTAACATTTAAAGTTAGGTAGCACATTTTCAGCTGTGAGTCCCAAAATCTGTGTCGAGGCCTAACAGGTTAAAGGTTTTCTAAAAGACCTCAAAATACCTCTCTTTTAACTTGTTTCAAACCATATCGGATTACTATAGCAGACATTTCTGAAAACATGCAAGACCAAATCTAAAATTATTACAGTATATTGAATAATTTTATATTGTTTTCCAGATGCACCACTGCTCAGATTGTGGGAAGAGTTTTACTAAAATTGCTGTTCTGAAAAGACACCAACGTATCCACACAGGAGAGAAGCTGTATCACTGTGAACAGTGTGGGAAGAGTTTTACTCATCAGAGTAGTCTCAAAAGACACCAGCATATCCACACAGGAGTGAAGCTGTATCACTGTGAACAGTGTGGGAAGAGTTTTACTCATCAGGGTCATCTCAAATCACACCAGCGTATCCACACAGGAGTGAAGCCGTATTACTGTGAACAGTGTGGGAAGAGTTTTACTCATCAGGGTCATCTCAAATCACACCAGCGTATCCACACAGGAGTGAAGCCGTATTACTGTGAACAGTGTGGGAAGAGTTTTACTCACCCGAGTACTCTCAAATCACACCAGCGTATCCACACAGGAGTGAAGCCGTATTACTGTGAACAGTGTGGGAAGAGTTTTACTCACCTGAGTACTCTCAAATCACACCAGCGTATCCACACAGGAGAGAAGCCTTATTACTGTGAACAGTGTGGGAAGAGTTTTACTCAACAGGATCATCTGAAAAGACACCAGCGTATCCACACAGGAGTGAAGCCGTATCACTGTGAACAGTGTGGGAAGAGTTTTACTCAGCAGGGTAGTCTCAGAATACACCAGCGTATCCACACAGGAGAGAAGCCGTATCCCTGTGAACAGTGTGGAAAGAGTTTTACTAAACAGGATCATCTCAAATCACACCAGCGTATCCACACAGGAGAGAAGCCGTATCACTGTGAACAGTGTGGGAAGAGTTTTACTAAACAGGATTATCTAAAAAGACACCAGCGTATCCACACAGGAGTGAAGCCGTATCACTGTGAACAGTGTGGGAAGAGTTTTACTCACCCGAGAACTCTCAAATCACACCAATGTATCCACACAGGAGAGAAGCCTTATTACTGTGAACAGTGTGGGAAGAGTTTTACTCATCAGGGTACTCTCAAATTACACCAACGTATCCACACAGGAGAGAAGCCTTATTACTGTGAACAGTGTGGGAACAGTTTTACTCATCAGGGTACTCTCAAATTACACCAACGTATCCACACAGGAGAGAAGCCTCATTACTGTGAACAGTGTGGGAAGAGTTTTACTCAGCAGGGTACTCTCAAATTACACCAACGTATCCACACAGGAGAGAAGCCTTATTACTGTGAACAGTGTGGGAAGAGTTTTACTCAACAGGATCATCTGAAAAGACACCAGCGTATCCACACAGGAGTGAAGCCGTATCACTGTGAACAGTGTGGGAAGAGTTTTACTCAGCAGGGTAGTCTCAGAATACACCAGCGTATCCACACAGGAGAGAAGCCGTATCCCTGTGAACAGTGTGGAAAGAGTTTTACTGACCTGAGTCATCTCAAATCACACCAGCGTATCCACACAGGAGTGAAGCCGTATTACTGTGAACAGTGTGGGAAGAGTTTTACTAAACAGGATCATCTCAAATCACACCAGCGTATCCACACAGGAGTGAAGCCGTATTACTGTGAACAGTGTGGGAAGAGTTTTAGTGCTCGGCGTGCCCTCCTCAGCCACCAGCAGAGTCATAGAGGACAGAAGCTGTACCTCTGTGGACACTGTGGACGGAGCTATGTTCATCAACACTCATTAAGGAACCACAAGTGCTCTAACATACAACCATAAAACAAATCATCTTCTTAAATTTCTTATTTGAAGGGATGTAAAGGGAAATTGTACTGTAAATATCGGGGGAACTTTAAATTGTAATGTTAATTTTAATTCGCTCTAACAAACTGGACACCTTTGAGATTAAGGTGAATGTTAAAAGTCGATTATTCTAAATGGACTGTATGAGTCTCGTTGTCCTTAAAAACGTCTTCAGGAACATTTTTTTTGTGATTATTTCATAAACAGTTCACTTATTTTTCTCTTACTATTGTTTTACTTATGCTTTCATTTTTTCTAAGGAAGAAAATAGAAATGCTGGTGATAGAAACAATGTTTTAATTCTATATCGTAGATGATTATGAAGTATCAACAAATCATCATTGTTATTTACTAAATTAAATTTCAGTTATTAACAAAATTCTATTATACTGAAAGAATAAAATGGAAAGCAATCAACTTTAATGTGGGAGCATTAAAATCTGTGTTTCCAGGGTCCAACTGTGACAATCTTCAGGAGTCTCAGTCTAGAATTGTATGCAGTTCTCACTGCTCTGAATACAAGAACACCCGAGCTTCATCACCAAATGGAAATAAAAGTTATTTAATAACCAAAATAACTAAAATCTAATGGATATTTACACTACATGCTGCATATGAAAATTACGTTTGCATACAAATTTTAGACAACTAATTTCCACTTAAATATAAAGAAAATGGTGCAATGTGTTTTTTGACCAAGTTAATATGGTTCATTTAAATGTATAGTATAAGCAAACATTACAGGTTTGAATATGTGTGCAGCTCAGTGTTGCAAAAACTAAATAATACAGATTTACTTGTATATAAATACACTTTTGCTCCACTATTACATTAGGATTAGTTAACACACTGAAATACCTTATACAAATTGCACAGAGTGGGTAGTTTATTAGTACTATTTATCTACATTATATGGGCATCGTGTGGGCATGGGGTCAGAGTGGGCACTTTGATGGGCTGAATGTGGGCACCAGTTTAGTCAGGGTTGTGGGCCCCAGTTAGGATGCCCATTTTGTTTATTCGAGGGCCTGTATGGGCCACATCTGGGCTATATTTAGCTATATTATTCAATTGATATGTTTTTTACGTGTTTTATATGATCGAAACAAAAAATTTATATATTAACAATAACATAGTACGACCTTTAGTTAAAAAAAATAAATAAATAAAAATTCGCTTGTGCAGCTCACAGAGTCTCTCATTGGCTCCTGTGTTCCCGCCTTCTCATTCTGAAGAAACGGTCATCACTCACTACCACTGATCACCTGACCTGACCTGGATGACCTGACCTGACATCTCTGTCACGGTAAGAAATTTCATTTAATGTATACTTCTGAAAGATTGTGTGGTAATTAAAGTTACAGGCACGATATAAAGAAGGTAAGTGTGGAGAGTGAACTGGTTTACCTCAGAGATAAACACCTGTAGAAAACTGAACATTTTTAACGATTAGCAGATAACTAGGACATTGTCTACTAAAATGTGGAAATAACGACTTCTCAAACCATTTTCACCCGTGTTTTCTCTATAAAGTGTCCTCATGATAACAGGAGGGTGAAACAGTAAAAGCACTGTGGAGTCTCTTCCTCTTTCACTTCCTCAATAACATGTGTATATACAATACACAGAGAAAAGCTCTGAGGAGATTGTGAAAATACTTAACATTAATTTAATGTGATTTAGGTGAAATAGGTAGAGGTGATAAAAAACGTTCATATTTATATAATTTCTAAACATTACTAAAAATATGATACGTTATGATTATGTTAAAGATAATAAACGTAATTTTGCTCCGTTCATAAAGTCAGTCAGATCAGTTTTTGTCTTTTTTTTGTTATTTTTTTGACTGATAGTCTTATGCTCATGTAAATTGCATGCATACAAATAATGGGTTGTGCCCTGGTTGATGCAGTAGCATGCTCTACTTTATATTAATTTTTTGCTTAACAGGAAGCCTAAAGCAGAACCGTTTGCTGAAAACTGTCAGTAAGAAAGAGCTGGAGAAAGCGCTTGGTAAATAGTTCACAAATGCAAGCGACAGAGAAGGCAACCGTGCTTTGAGAGCCCAGTGGGACCATGATCAGAGGGCAGTACAGCCGGAAGTGTAAGTCACATAAAACCTATAGCTAAGGCTGCACAATTAATAATATTTTATCTCGATCACTGTTTTTGCCTAAAAATAAATAAAAAAGTTTGACAACACGTGCTGCAAACCCCCACAACACAACCGAACACAGAAACACGCTGCAAATCCTCACAACACAACCAGTGCAAATTAATTGGTTGTGTTGTGAGGATTTGCAGGACGTTTCTGTATTTAGTTGCGTTGTGAGGATTTGCAGCTCGTGTTGTTTAACTTATGATATTTTCTTAATTTGCTGGTGTTTTTTGTATTTGCATATGTTTTCTTCAATTGAACTTTCTGGGCCACCGTGATCCGAGGTGTGACTTACATCTTTCAGCTGATCAGAATCATTGTTCAATCACTGGCTTTTGGCAAAAAGCCAAATATTAGTTTAAGAGTCAAGTTCAGATGCAAGGTTGATATTTTAATTGTTACATTCATAAGTTTTGGACTCCGTGACTGGTCCCCCGGCATAATTTATTACTGTGTGAGGCAGAGGTGGGAACAATTCACTAATGAGATTCTAGGATATGTCTTAATTATATTGATGCATGTTTTTTTAGATGCTGCTGTGAATGGTAGTATTTTAAAATGTACTAAATTGCCTTTTCTGTCTTCTCTTTCTTTACTGTTTTGTAGGTGTGCAGCTGAGGAATCTGCATAGACCCACCAGTGAACTATTCTACATTAGTAATTCTGTTATTCCTGTTTCCTGTTTTTTTACTTGAATTAATTCAAATTAAATGTGATTCACACATTCTGAGTTGAAGTCATTTATTTTTCACAGTTCAAATAATCAGCCATGTAATTTTAAACATAGAGCAGCACATAAAATCAACTATTAGTTCTTTGTTTGGTCAGGCACAGTTTTACATTGTAACTGAGGTTTGAAATGGTTTGACAGTGGATTTTCCATAGTAAGATTAAGTACACATTAAGTTCACCCACAGAAATCAATCATGAAATTAATAAATGGGATCTAAATCTCATCCACTGTGGTCCCATAACAACCCCATAAAGGGGCCATTTGTGGGTTGACCCATGATTAAGTTATGTGGGCCCCATAAGGGTCCTTTTTGTAGCCCACTTTGGCCCCGTTTTTAACACCTATTTGGGACCCAAATGGGCCCATATAAAGAACACCTATGTAGGTCCCACTTAGAGCCCACCATGGACCCATCAGTCGCCCCTCTGGGCTAACACACATGGGGCCCATGTGGAGCCGATCGACAAATTTCTCTGGGCCCCATTTGGGCTGCCCATGCAGGGCCCAAGTGACGGCCCATCAAAAACCCAGATGGGGCCCACATGACAATGTTGGCTGGGTTAGAGGGTCCCGGAATTCAAGCTACTTTACTTGCATATTGTAATAATTACAATTTTGGAATGTATACATTTTACCTTCACATGTTTGGTATCATTTTAAAGGTCTCGGTGTGATTGGAAATATGATCTCAGTCCCATATCAGACCGCAGGTTTGGGGAAATTCTGTCCTACTGACATAAGGGTTGCCCCAGAGAAGATCCTTACCAGGTGTTCTAGGTGACATTTGGTTTATAGGGCACATCCTGTCCCAAGAAAGGGTTTGCAAAGCTTTTATCACTTTGAAATTTGGCGAAACAAGCATTCTGTAGTCAGAACTTCTCTGTGTGTCTCTATTGCCAGGTACAGTGATTCTTTAACATTTCTTTAGTAAACTGCATTGTTAAAATATTTGGTTTTATGCTGATCATGTCATGCTTCTATTATTTGTTTTAGATGTGACATTTGTTTATTGATTATTGCCTGGCAAATAAATGTAAAATTCTTGATTAACTCTGTAACTTCCTGAAATCATTTATATCTAGTTGATTATGTAGCCTGGTGTTACCGCAAATCTACGACCAGGATAGTACAAACTGAAGGCTCATGAACGGATGGAGCATAGAGCACAACGTCTGAGACCTTCTGATTTCTGACTATCACTGATTTAGCAAGTTATAACTAAGTGGTTAAATACATTATTCTTTATGCATGAGCAAGCATTGAGAGGTCTACTTAAAAAATATTAGTTTACCGTTATATCCTCTGACTAAGATTCGGACTGGCCAATGTGCCTCCTTGAGCAGGTATCGTTTGCCAAGCACAAGCTTCTAAGCGACTCCGGATCCATAATGAATGATTAATTGAAAAAACGGAATGCAACCAATAAGGTGATCATCTTAAATTAGAGATATTCAAATTAAATCTTTATTATAAATTGGAGTCAGATTAGAGGTAAAAAATTAGATTCATGTAACAAAGTGCAATCCATTTGAGTAATCTTTTACAGCCGCGTGAAATCCGTCATTGGGCCATTGGGTGGGCACCTTACATCTTACTTAGATTTTAGTTCTGTGTTGCTTTGTGTCATTTTGTCTTGTATTATGGAGCACTTCGGTCCTTAAGCAATATTGTTTTGTTTTACTGTGTACTGCACCAACTGTACAGCATATGATTAAAATGACAATAAAAACAATTTATTTCACTGTAGGAGCTATTTTTAATTTTTTGTACAGATAGATAAATAAAAAACAAAAACCTGTGGTAAAAAATACAAAAACAAAAAACTAACACCTGATAAAGATCTTCTCCGGGACAAATCTCACATCAGTAGGACGGAATTTTCCCCAAACCTGAGATCTTTATTTTTGGTCTGTTCTACTGATATTGTACTGAGATCATATTTCCAATCCCACTGAGACCTTTAAAATGATACCAAACATGTAAAGTTAAAATTCATACATTCTTAAATTATAATAACTGCAGTATGCAAGTATAGTAGCTTGAATTCCAGGAACTTCTTAATCATCTTTCCATGACCCGGTCATATCCCCAGAAGGGAAAGAGGGGCTCAAGGATGGGTGAGTGGGCTGCTGAACAGATGTCTTCCTCTCCTCAAATTAAAGAGATCTTCTCCTCAGATTAGAAAGTTTAATGTTCTGTTGCAGGGCAGTTCTTGGGGTCTGACCTCATGAAAAGATCTGACCATCCTTACAACTTCCTCAATAATTCCTGAGGAACAGGAAATGGCAGCACTGGAGAGCAAAAATCTGTAAAGCTCTGGTCAGGTTTAGATTCAGCATGTGAGCACATGTCTTACATATAATAAAGTAAAAATCTATAATTATTGTAATGTTTAATAAAAATTTACTATTTTAAATTTTGTTGTGTTTTGTTTCTTTTATTAAAGTGTTGGACTTCATTTAAATCCTAACTAAAAATGTAAAGTTTAGTTAGAATGCAGCCTTATAACATCTACTGTTAAAATAGAACTTTTAACAACCTCAGTTAGTTAAAAACATCAGAAATAACACTTTGGCATTCAACACATTACAAAATAATTTAATTCAATAAATTAATTTTAATAACTCAATTTCAGTTCAAGTCACTCGGTTCAAAAGAGTTTGGTTCAATAAATTCATTTAAAAATAATAAGGTCCAGAAGAGTCGGTTCACTGGATTCGGTTCAATTGAGTCTGAATCAAAAGATTCACTGGAAAATGACTCGATTCCACAGTTCTAACAAAATCTGTAACATAAAACATTCTGTCTCCTTAAAAATATTTCTTTCAGCAGTCTCACTCAAGAAAAATAAACGTTTGTTCTGTTTGTGCAAAACCAGCATCTGGTCAGAAAGTTCCTTCTCTGTTCCTGGGTTAGTTTGAAGGGTTCTCCTCAGTCAGCTTTGTCTCCGTGGTTTGGCTCGTCATCTTACATCATCGTCTCATTGTAATGAACATTGTAGTGTTCCAGCATGAAAAAACCCTGACCTGCATATATACAGACAATAATCAGTTCCCAAACATCTCAACATTCACTGTTTCTAGTTCAATAACAGAACAAATAGCATTCGTACAGTTCAGAGTCTGATTTGAGGTTTGATCAAGTTTACATTTTATTCTAACATGTTTGATTGAGTTCTTGCATGTAGATGATACTTTTAATAAATTTAATACTAACTTCATGCAGTTTCTCAACATAAAGACTGGATTTTTATAAAAACCTTTTGACAAAATAAATTGTTTCAATGTTTTTAAATCTGTACTCGTTATTTCTACATTATTTATTACATTAATTTTAATCAGCTTCATTTAACTTCAGTTTCATTTATTTATATTACAAAAATTAAGCTTAAAAATTAAACATGAACCCCCTGTATGTAAAACAGTAAACAGTTTTAGTTTAAGACGGTTTAATATTATTAAGAAAAAAAATTTAAAAAATAAAATTATATATATATCTCCATCCATCCATCCATTTTCTCCCGCTTATCCGTAATTCGGGTCGCGGGGGCAGCAGTCTAAGCAGGCCCCCGCCTTCGACTGCTGCCCAATCCTCACAGCACCGTCCCTTACGGTCCCTCCTGCAGGTGGTGAGCCCACGGGAAGTATATATATATATATATATATATATATATATATATATATATATATATATATATATATATATATATATATATATATATATATATAATAAAATATGATAATAATAATAATAATAATAACAATAATAACTGCAGTTGGTTCTCAGATTTTAGTCTTACACTGCCCTCTAGTGGCTCTGTCAGGACTTTCTTTTTACTTAAATATGTACAAATATTATTAATCGTTTTCGTTGTCTAGTTATATCAAGATGAGGAGTCTCCCCCGTGTGGGTGGAGGAGGAACTGCTACAGTTTAGAGCCTGATTTGAGGTCAGATCAAGTTGAGTTCTTACAGTAAGTTTGATTGAGTTCTAACATGTAAATGGTTCATTTAATAAATTTAGTACCACCTTCATGCAGGTTCTCAGCATAAATAGTGAATTTTATAAAAACATTTTTGGACAAAATAAATGTTATTAAATCTGTACTCGTTTTTTCTGGATCATTTAGTTTATTACATTAATATTAATCAGCTTTATTTAACTTGAATTTCATTTATTTATATTGCACTTATACACAAAAAACTTCTAGAGCTTCACCACTACATCACTCAAATACTACTGTCGTGTGTAATCTTCTAATAAACCCTAATAGTGACATGGTGTTGTATAAATAATAGTAAATGTGAATATTCCTTTCAGATAAAAGTCATAAAGTGCATTTTAGGTGAATTTATGAACCACATCTGGCTTGAATATACCGGTGTCCAAATACTTTTGACTACACAGTGTGTATCAGCTGAAAAGCAGCAGCTTCGGATCAGTCACGTTTCCACTGGGATTCAATCTGAAATATTACTTTTGATCATATAAAATATTTTATATTATATATTATATATTTGATTACAGATCATTGGACAAGACACCTGTCAGTCAAGATATACAGGTGAATGACAGGTGTCTCGTCCAATGATCCGTAAGTTTACATTCACAAACGATACCTACCTTTTCCGGTTTGTCTGACTTGTCGCTGTGTTTTCAGATTTGTTAAAGTGTTTTTAAATTTGTTCATTTGTTTTCGGATTTGTTTTGTTTTTGCATTTGTTCATTTGTTTTTGGATTTGTTAATTTGTTTTCATATTTGTTAATTTTTTTTCAGATTTGTTCATTTGTTTTTGCATTTGTTAATTTGTTTTTAGATTTGTTATTTTGTTTTTGAATTTGTTCATTTGTTTTTTGATTTGTTTTGTTTTTGCATTTGTTATTTTGTTTTTTGGATTTGTTAATGTGTTTTGCACTTCTCAGCCACCGTACTAATTTGGTAATGTTTGTTTATAACTTGGCTTATTTAAAAAAAATAACATTTTATGTAAAATTCCCTTTAAAAGTGTAGTACAGTGTAATTCATCGTGATAACGCTAGAGGGAGCTAAAGTTTAGTAGAACATTACTGCCACCTACTGGACATTGAACACTTTTTAAAATGAAGTGGAAGATTAAACAGTACTGTATGATAAAGAAGTGTTTAAATAAAGACATTTATGTGCAGGAAGACCAGATGTAATTATTCTTACTGTTTGTGTTTCATTTATAATGTGACCCAGACAGCACCTATATTTTATAGTTTCACTGGAAACAATTTAAAATAAGGTTATGAATGTTTGAACACAATGATTATTGGTGAATGGGCTGTGAGGGAAGTGGCACCAAGTAAAATCTTGCCCAGGGCAGAAAATTGACCAGGGCCGGCCCTGTGCAGGATGGAGGGAGTGTGTTGAACTGTTGGAGCCGGCGAAGAAGATGGAGGGAGGGTGGGATTTCAGTGGACAATAAATATGAGGCAGTTCATGTCACACAGATTTTTATTTACATTTTTTTATCTCAATTCAGTGTCATTACAAAATAGGTTTAAATTTGTGGAGATTTTATTTGTACATAGTGTTCTTTCCTTTAAAATGGATTGATTGACAACAATCAAAAACCACTCCACATTGGACGAAGTTCTTATCCTTCATTCTTATTTTAGCCTTGTTTATTTTATTGGTTAAATATGATGCTACTTTTGGAGAGAGAATCAGTAACTTTTTTTAACTGCCGGTAAACACGTGTGTATTATATGTGGAGCGAATGTGGCTGTAATTAAAGAATTGAATCTAAGACGCACTACGAGACAAAACATCAGGAAAAGCTGAAAAACCTGAATGCAGAGTAGAAGATACAGAAAGTAGAAGATTTAAAGAAGAATCTGGCATTTCAGCAGACGTTTTTCACCAGAGCAAAATCACAAAGTGAAGCTGGTGTGAAAACAGAGGAGAAATCAGAGGCACATCAGCCGGTTATTTACTGAGGGAGAGTTTCTGAAGAGCTGCATGATGAAGCTGTGAGACGTCTTGAGTTTGACTGGAGATATTTTTATGGAGAGCAAAATATTTTAAGTTATTTAAAGTTTAATTTTATTTATTCTGGAATAATATTCCTGTCTGTTTTTATTCATATTTATGTTTAAAAAAAATTTTGTTTTAGTGTGTTTAATAAATGTTTATCCTGTTCAGCACACGACCTAAAGTGTGCTTTGAGTTTTGGCCCCCTGTGCAATTGAGTTTGACATCCCTGTGTTAGAACATTAAACTTACTGTTAGAACTCAACTTGATCTGACCTCAAATCAGGCTCCAAACTGTAGCAGTTCCTCCTCCACCCACACGGGGGAGACTCCTCCATGAAAGTTCTACAGAATTCTGTTCTACAGTGCTACAGAATTCACGTCTCAGTGAGAGAAAAAGCTCAGCTTTAGTAACTCATCCTGCTGTTTTAATCAAAAGATTTCAATAAAAAGAGAATCTCAGCATCTCCAACTAGAAATACAATGTGGATTCTGTTCAGGTTCATACAGCAGGTGATGGAACTCATCATCAGTTTGCATGTTAATGAGCTGGATGAAGCATTTATTCATTAGTTATTTATCCAGTTATCATCTGTTAACCTGTTATTTCAACATAACCAGTTTTTTTCCTGCAAACCAAGTTCAAGAAAATGCTACAAGGAATTGACTCCCATGTCGTGTTTGCTGGACTTTAGAATGTAATACTTTATTGCACTGAGGTGCTTCAGTACATAAAGATCTACATTTACACATATACCTTTTTTTCATAATGATTAATTTTTAATATTATTATTTGCAAATTTACACATATATGAAACCCAAAAAGATAAAATGATTAAATTCCAAATAATTGGTTTCATTAAACAATGTTATTTGAGTGTTATACAATCAGCACACCCTCATCTTATACATATTATAAAACTGGACTGGACTGATCTTGCTGATCAAAGCATGGAACATTCATAAACCCCACCAAAACAACAACAACAATTATAATAATTATAAAAATAATAATAATAATAATAATGATGATAATATTAATAATAATAATAATAATAATAATAATAATAATAATAATAATAATAATAATAATAATAACTGCAGTTGCTGGTCAGATGTCAGTCTCACACTGCCCTCTAGTGGCCATGTTAGGACTTAATTTTTACTTAATTCTGTACAAATATTATTAATGGTGTTTTGTTGTCTAGTTAAATGTGATGTTGATCTTTTACAAAGCAAGATATTTTTTTAATAATATTAAATTGTCTAAAAGATCATATAATAATCAGTCTAATTCTCTGAAGTCTTCTTCTCTTTCTCACAGTGATTCTGAGTATCCTGGAGCTTCATGGTGGTCCGTTCTAAAGTGACCTAAAGCTCAGCAACATGTTCCTCCGCTTTTTTTTGTTCACTTGCCCAGCTCTCTCTCTCTCACATTCTACAGTTTTCTCCAGTTCCTTATAGTTTTTGAAGTAAAACTGGAGCTCCATGGTGGTCTGTTTCAAAGTGGCCTCAAGCTGAGCAACATGTTCTTCCACTTTCTTTTGTTCTCTCACCCAGCTGTCTTTCACAAGTTCCACAGTTTTCTGCAGTTCATCATGGATTTTCATGGAAGACTGAAGCTTCATGGTGGTCAGTTCCAAACTGAACTCAAGCTGAGCAACACGTTCCTCCAGTTGTTCTTTTTCTATCAACCAGCTCTGGAGATGTATGGCATTTCTCTCATTTCTTTCATCAACTTCCTCATCCTCCTCTTCAGCAAGCTTTTTATATTTTATTTGTCTCCAGCTTTGAAATATTTCTTTAAAACTTCTGAAGAGCTTCATTTTTATGTCTCCTAACTTACAATTAGCAAATTCACAAATGCGAAACAGAGGCGCGTTCTGGCTTATATAGACGTGTCCTGATCCACCGCCTGTGACGTCACACAAGTATATTTTCTCTCTCTCACACACACACACACACGCGCATGCGCAGATTACAGAGAGAAAGCACAGCTAGAGTATGATGGTGTCTTTACAACTATTCTGTTGTTCCTGAGAGAAGAGCGATATTACAGTCATAAATAAGATAAAAACGGCTGTAAACTGTGTATAAAGCGAGTGAAGGTCAGCGGGACTCCATGCTCTCTGAGGACGGACCGGGGCTAGCTTCAGTAGATATCTCTGTTACATAATACATAGAGGTTTTTAAAGTCCAAACTGTCTTTTATTCACATTCTGGTGATAATTGTATTTGATTAATAAGTTTAAACTACACATTACATAGAGCTCCATAGAGAAAGCAGTTAGTACGCGGTATTTGACAGTAAACTGGGTCTGAGTTGAGAACCGGAAGTTGACCGGAGTGACTCTATGAATGTTGACCAGTAGGTGGCAGTGTGATGTGTATTAGAGCTCACTGTCACAGCAGGTCATTAGAAGTAGTGGAGCTCTAATGACGTCATTAATAGCGAGGACAAGACACACAGCAGTTTGGGATTCTTTTATTGACTTTATTGATTAATTGATTTGGAGTATGATTGTGTTTCTGATCAAAGTAAGTTCATGTGTATGGAGTAAAAACAACCTGTACATTTCTCACTTCCAGACAGTATTATGAGATGTTCATCTGCTGGAAGTTCATGTTTAATGCTGCATGTTTTATAGAATTTATGAGCTGGAAGAAATGTTTTACTTTTAAATGTTTTCTTTTGACCAACTTTTGCATTTTTATCTATATGCTTCAGATGAGTTTTATAAAAAACAAATTTTTACTACTTATTAAAAAATAAAATGTTATTCTGAGTGAAACTAATTGTTTATTAAATGCATTATTCACTAAATAAACATAAATGAAAACTGGATGATTTTTTTTTATTGAATGTAAAAATATTAATTTGAGGATAATTGAACTTAATGAATCGAATAGTTTTGGATTAAATGAAGACTTTACTGAACTAAACAGCACTGAATTCTCCTTTAAATCAACTTAAGTTTACTGAACTAAAAACTGTTACTTATATGAAAATAAACCCGGTTTCTTGAACCCTGTTCGGTTTCAGCCCCACTTTTGGGCCTCACAGCTGAAAATGACCTTCCTGACTTTTTAAGTGTGAAAACATGCAAATAAATATACACAGTGGTGTGAAAAAGTGTTTGCCCCCTTCCTGATTTCATACTACTACAAAAGTATGTACTTGATATACAATGTACACAACACAGTGTTGAGTTTACTCATAAAAAAGATTTAACTGCATGTTTACTACTATTTTGTCCAATGAAAATGAACAATTAAGTTGGGAAAAGCGTTTCACTTCCTGTCATTGCGCATGCGCAGTCTGTAGCAATTCCGTAGCATTTTGCACAGGGTTTCCCCTCATCAACTGCATTTTAGAAGGGGCTGGATGTTCTCTGGTTCACGCAAACTTTCTTGTAGTTTTATTATCGAAAATAACCTAAATATATTACACAAATGCTTAACGTATAATGTAACGGTGTGTTTTGGGAAGACTATTTTAAGGAATGTAATTATATTTTGCATTGAGCTTAGACAGCTAACGTGCTTCATTTGAAGGTCATGTTCAGTACACTTTGTAAAATCTGAATGAAATGTTTTCAAAATGCAGGATTTTTGTGTAATTTGTAGTTATTACAATAAACTGTATTTAAATGGGTTGTGTGTTGTGGAAGGAGTTAATAGAATCTCTGGTATTTAACTCAAAGAATCATACGAAAGCCATATGATACACAGTCATACATCTAATGCTAATTACAAATGCTAAATAGAGAATGAATCTTTCTTTTTGGATAAATCTGTGCTTGATTTGCGTTAGATGAAGGCTTAAAGACCAGAGAGAATCCTCTGCCAGCTGGTCAGTTCCATTTCACCGATTCGTGGTGAGAGTAGGGAGCAGGTTGAGAAGTGTTTGGAGACGCTATTTGTTCTGTTATTGAACTAGAAACAGTGAATGTTGAGATGTTTGGAAACAAAAGTTTCTTTTTCTTGAGTGAGACTGCTGAAAAAATTAAGGAGACAGAATGTTTTATGTTACATATTTTGTTAGAACTGTGGAATCGAGTCATTTACCAGTGAATCTATTGATTTAGACTTAATTGAATTGAAACCAGTGAACCGACTCTTCTGGACCTTATTATTTTTAAATATTTTTTTTTTTGAACCGAGTTACTTGAACTTAATCTTCAGAGTTTAAATTAACAAACAAAACTGAATGGATTGAGTTATTAAAATTAATTTATTGAATTAAATTATTTTGTAATGTATTGAATGCCAAAGTGTGATTTCTGATGTTTTTGAATAACTGAGGTTGTTAAAAGTTTTATTTTAACAGTAGATGTTATAAGACTTCATTCTAACTAAACTTTTATTTTTAGTTAGGATTTAAATGAAGTCCAAAAATTTATTAAAATAAACAAAACACAACAAAATTAAAAATATTAAATTTTCATTAAACATCACAATAATTATAGATTTTTACTTTATTATATGTAAGACATGTGCTCACATGCTGAATCTAAACCTGACCAGAGCTTTACAGATTTTTGATTCTCCAGTGCTGCCATTTCCTGTTCCTCAGGAATTATTGAGGAAGTTGTAAGAATGGTCAGATCTTTCCATGAGGTCAGACCCCGAGAACTGCCATGCAACAGAACATTAAACTTTCTAATCTGAGGAGGAGATCTCTTTAATTTGAGGAGAGGAAGACATCTGTTCAGCAGCCCACTCACCCATCCTTGAGCCCCCTCTTTCCCTCCTGGGGATATGACCGGGTCATGGAAAGATGATTAAGAAGTTCCTGGAATTCAAGCTACTATACTTGCATACTGCAGTTATTATAATTTAGTAATGTATTAATTTTTACTTTTGTTTGGTATCATTTTAAAGGTCTCAGTGTGATTGGAAATATGATCTCAGTACAATATCAGTAGAACAGACCAAAAATAAAGATCTCAGGTTTGGGGAAAATTCTGTCCTACTGATGTGAGATTTGTCCCGGAGAAGATCTTTATCAGGTGTTAGTTTTTTGTTTTTGTATTTTTTACCACTGGAGGTTTTTGGTTTTTAGGTCACCTCCAGTCCCAACTAACTAACTAACTAACTAACTAACTAACTAACTAACTAACTAACTAACTATCTATCTATCTATCTATCTATCTATCTATCTATCTATCTATCTATCTATCTATCTATCTATCTAAGAAATTAAAAATAGCTCCTACAGTGAAATAAATGGTTTTTATTGTCATTTTAATCATATGCTGTACAGTTGGTGCAGTACACAGTAAAACAAAACAATATTGCTTAAGGACCGAAGTGCTCCATAATACAAGACAAAATGACACAAAGCAACACAGAACTAAAATCTAAGTAAGATGTAAGGTGCCCACCCAATGGCCCAATGACGGAATCCACTGGTGTGGGTGAAGGTATGCTGTGTGTTAGTCTTTCGCGCGGCTGTAAAAGATTACTCAAATGGATTGCACTTTGTTACATGAATCTAATTTTTACCTCCAATCTGACTCCAATTTATAATAAAGATTTAACTTGAATATCTCTAATTTAAGATGATCACCTTATTGGTTGCATTCCGTCTTTTCAATTAATCATTCGTTATGGATCCGGAGTTGCTTAGAACCTTGTGCTTGGCAAACGATACCTGCTCAAGGAGGCACATTGGCCAGTCCGAATCTTAGTCAGAGGATATAACTGTAAACTAATATTCTTTAAGTAGACCTCTCAATGCTTGCTCATGCATAAAGAATAATGTATTTAGCCACTTAGTTATAACTTGCTAAATCAGTGATCGTCAGAAATCAGAAGGTCTCAGACGTTGTGCTCTATGCTCCATCTGTTCATGAGCCTTCAGTTTGTACTATCCTGGTCGTAGATTTGCGGTAACACCAGGCTACATAATCAACTAGATATAAATGATTTCAGGAAGTTACAGAGTTAATCAAGAATTTTACATTTATTTGCCAGGCAATAATCAATAAACAAATGTCACATCTAAAACAAATAATAGAAGCATGACATGATCAGCATAAAACCAAATGTTTTAACAATGCAGTTTACTAAAGAAATGTTAAAGAATCACTGTAACTGGCAATAGAGACACACAGAGAAGTTCTGACTACAGAATGCTTGTTTCGCCAAATTTCCTTAAATACCGAAACCATCGTAAACACTTGTAAATTCAAAGTGATAAAAGTTTTGCAAACCCTTTCTTGAGACAGGATGTGACCTATAAACCAAATGTCACCTAGAACACCTGGTAAGGATCTTCTCCGGGGCAACCCTTATGTCAGTAGGACAGAATTTCCCCAAACCTGGGGTCTGATATGGGACTGAGATCATATTTCCAATCACACCAAAACCTTTAAAATGATACCAAACATGTGAAGGTAAAATGTATACATTCCAAAATTGTAAATATTACAATATGCAGTAAAGTAGCTTGAATTCCGGGACCCTCTAACCCAGCCAACATTGTCATGTGGGCCCCATGTGGGTTTTTGATGGGCTGTCACTTGGTCCCTGCATGGGCAACCCAAATGGGGCCCAGAGAAATTTGTCGATCGGCTCCACATGGGCCCCATGTGTGTTAGCCCAGAGGGGCGACTGATGGGTCCATGGTGGGCTCTAAGTGGGACCTATATAGGTGTTCTTTATATGGGCCTATTTGGGTCCCAAATAGGTGTTAAAAATGGGGCCAAAGTGGGCTACAAAAAGGACCCTTATGGGACCCACATAACTTAATCATGGGTCAACCCACAAATGGCCCCTTTATGGGGTTGTTATGGGACCACAGTGGGTGTCAAACCATTTCAAACCTCAGTTACAATGTAAAACTGTGCCTGACCAAACAAAGAACTAATAGTTGATTTTATGTGCTGCTCTATGATTAAAATTACATGGTTGATTATTTGAACTGTGAAAAATAAATGACTAACTCAGAATGTGTGAATCACATTTAATTTAAATTAATTCAAGTAAATAAAAACAGGAAACAGGAATAACAGAATTACTAATGTAGAATAGTTCACTGGTGGGTCTATGCAGATTCCTCAGCTGCACACCTACAAAACAGTAAAGAAAGAGAAGACAGAAAAGGCAATTTAGTACATTTTAAAATACTACCATTTACAGCAGCATGTAAAAAAACAAGCATCAATATAATTAAGACATATCCTAGAATCTCATCAGTGAATTGTTCCCACCTCTGCCTCACACAGTAATAACTTATGCCGGGGGACCAGTCACGGAATCCAAAACTTATGAATGTAACAATTAAAATATCAACCTTGCGTCTGAACTTGACTCTTAAACAAATATTTGGCTTTTGCCAAAAGCCAGTGATTGAACTATGATTCTGATCAGCTGAAAGATGTAAGTCACACCTCGGATCACGGTGGACCAGAAAGTTCAATTGAAGAAACCATATGCAAATACAAAAAACACCAGCAAATTAAGAAAATATCGTATAAACAACACGAGCTGCAAATCCTCACAACGCAACTAAATACAGAAACGTCCTGCAAATCCTCACAACACAACCAATTCATTTGCACTGGTTGTGTTGTGAGGATTTGCAGCGTGTTTCTGTGTTTGGTTGTGTTGTGGGGGTTTGCAGCGTGTTTCTGTGTTTGGTTGTGTTGTGGGGGTTTGCAGCACGTGTTGTAAAACTTTTTTATTTATTTTTAGGCAAAAACAGTGATCGGGATAAAATATTATTAATTGTGCAGCCTTAGCTATAGGTTATATGACTTACACTTCCGGCTGTACTGCCCTCTGATCATGGTCCCACTGGGCTCTCAAAGCACGGTTGCCTTCTGTCTCTTGCATTTGTGAACCATTTACCAAGCGCTTTCTCCAGCTCTTTCTTACTGACAGTTTTCAGTAAACGGTTCTGCTTCAGGCTTCCTGTTAAGCAAAAAATTCATATAAAAGTAGAGCATGGTACTGCATCAACCAGGGCACAACCCATTATTTGTATGCATGCAAGTTACATGAGAATAAGACTATCAGTCAAAAAAATAAAAAAATAAAAAAGACAAAAACTGATCTGACTGACTTTATGAACTGAGCAAAATGACGTTTATTATCTTTAACATAATCATAACGTATCATATTTTTAGTAATGTTTAGAAATTATATAAATATGAACGTTTTTTATCACCTCTACCTATTTCACCTAAATCACATTAAAATAATGTTAAGTATTGTCACAATCTCCTCAGAGCTTTTCTCTGTGTATTGTATATACACATGTTATTGAGGAAGTGAAAGAGAAAGAGACTCCACAGTGCTTTTACTGTTTCACCCTCCTGTTATCATGAGGACACTATATGGAGAAAACACGGGTGAAAATGGTTTGAGAAGTCGTTATTTCCACATTTTAGTAGACAATGTCCTAGTTATCTGCTTATCATTAAGAATGTCAGTTTTCCACAGGTGTTTATCTCTGAGGTAAACCAGTTCACTCTCCACACTTACCTTCTTTATATCGTGCCTGTAACTTTAATTACCACAAATCTTCAGAAGAATACATTAAATTAAAACAACAGTAAAATGTGATTAATTTAAAACAAAAGATAATTTCTTACCGTGACAGAGATGTCAGGTTATCCAGGTCAGGTCGGGTCAGGTTATCCAGGTCAGGTGATCAGTGGTAGTGAGTGATGACCGTTTCTTCAGAATGAGAAGGCGGGAACACAGGAGCCAATGAGAGACTCTGTGAGCTGCACAAGCGAATTGTTTTTTTTTTTGTTTTTTTTTACTAAAGGTCGTACTATGTTATTGTTAATATATAACATTTTTGTTTCGATCATATAAAACACGCAAAAACATATCAATTGAATTTATCATCAATTGAATAATATAGCTAAATATAGCCCAGATGTGGCCCATACAGGGCCCTCGAATAAACAAAATAGGCAACCTAACTGGGGCCCACAACCCTGACTAAACTGGGGCCCACATTCAGCCCATCAAAGTGCCCACTCTGCTCCCATGCCCACACGATGCCCATATAATGTAGATAAATAGTACTAATAAACTACCCACTCTGTGCAATTTGTATAAGGTATTTCAGTGTGTAAACTAATCCTAATGTAATAGTGGGGCAAAAGTGTATTTATATACAAGTAAATCTGTATTATTTAGTTTTTGCAACACTGAGCTGCACACATATTTAAACCTGTAATCTTTGCTTATACTATACATTTAAATGAACCATATTAACTTGTTCAAAAAGCACATTGCACCATTTTCTTTATATTTAAGTGGAAATTAGTTGTCTAAAATTTGTATGCAAACGTAATTTTCATATGCAGCATGTAGTGTAAATATCCATTAGATTTTAGTTATTTTGGTTATTAATTAACTTTTATTTCCATTTGGTGATGAAGCTCGGGTGTTCTTGTATTCAGAGCAGGGAGAACTGCATACAATTCTAGACTGAGACTACTGAAGTTACTGAGTGTCACAGTTGGACCCTGGAAACACAGATTTTAATGCTCCCACAATAAAGTTGATTGCTTTCCATTTTATTCTTTCTGCATAATAGAATTTTTTTAATAACTGGAATTTAATTTAGTAAATAACAATGATGATTTGTTGATACTTCATAATCATCTATGATATAGAATCAAAACATTGTTTCTATCACCAGCATTTCTATTTTCTTCCTTAGAAAAAAATAAAGTATAAGTGAACTGCTCATGAAATAATCACAAATTTTTTTCCTGAACACGTTTTTAATGACACAGAGACGCATACAGTCCATTTAGAATAATCGACTTTAAACATTCACCTTAATCTCAAAGGTGTTCAGTGAAGTCGAGATTAGAGCTCTGTGCAGACCAGTTCAGTTCTTCCACACCAAACTCATCCAACCATGTCTTTATGAACCTCAGTTTGTGCACTGTGGCATGGTCATGCTGGATTAATAAAGGGCCTTCTCCAAACTATTCCCACAATATTAGAAGCATAGCATTGTCCAAAATGATTTGGTATGCTAAAGTAATGAACATTTCCCTACACTTTAAATCAAGGGCTGAGTCTTACCCCTAAAGTACAGCCCCATCAACACTCCTCAACCAAACTCTACAGTTGACTAATAAACTTATTCAAAGTTAGAGAAACACAAAAAATGAACGTTGGTGCAAAATACCCAAAGGTTTATACGTTTAACATTTTAGATTTAAAAAAGACTTTGTCTGCACTTTAATTCTTATTGGTCCAGACATGTACAACAAAAATCTATTCCCTGATCTTGCTGTGTAACCGTGTGATCAAGCTCAAGTTTGCAGTAAATCAGTAACACTGGGCTCAGGGGACAATGGATTGGAAGCCGTTCTATTAGATAATGTTCAAAAAGCACATATGGGTGAGATGCTCAGGTAGCCTCATACATGTTGCCATAAAGTGTAGTTGTAGTGTAACTGTAGATGGAACAACAATGTTCTGATGGCTTGGAAAGGTGTCCAGTTTGTTAGAGCTAATTAAAATTAACATTACAATTTAAAGTTTCCCC
The DNA here is from genome assembly GCF_946808225.1 of Silurus aristotelis. NCBI lineage: Eukaryota > Metazoa > Chordata > Actinopteri > Siluriformes > Siluridae > Silurus > Silurus aristotelis. Next base: position 39,097,379 of record NC_139574.1, read on the forward strand.
AATATTTACAGTACAATTTCCCTTTACATCCCTTCAAATAAGAAATTAAAGAAGATGATTTGTTTTATGGTTGTATGTTAGAGCACTTGTGCTTCCTTAATGAGTGTTGATGAACATAGCTCTGTCCACAGTGTCCACAGAGGTACAGCTTCTGTCCTGTATGACTCCGCTGGTGGCGGAGGAGGACACTCCGATCCCTAAAACTCTTCCCACACTGTTCACAGTGATACGGCTTTACTCCTGTGTGGATACGCTGGTGTAATCTGAGATTACCCTGTTGAGTAAAACTCTTCCCACACTGTTCACAGTAATATGGCTTCAACCCTGTGTGGATACGCTGGTGCGATTTGAAACTATTCTGATGAGTAAAACTCTTTCCACACTGTTCACACTGATACGGCTTTTCTCCTGTGTGGATACGCTGGTGTATACTAAAATTACTCTGATGAGTAAAACTCTTTCCACACTGTTCACATTGATACGGCTTCTCTCCTGTGTGGATACGCTGGTGTGATTTGAAACTATTCTGATGAGTAAAACTCTTTCCACACTGTTCACACTGATACGGCTTCTCTCCTGTGTGGATACGCTGGTGTGATTTGAAACTATTCTTATGAGTAAAACTGTTCCCACACTGTTCACAGTAATACGGCTTCACTCCTGTGTGGATACGCTGGTGTGATTTAAGAGTACTCTGACGATTAAAACTCTTCCCACACTGTTCACAGTAATACGGCTTTTCTCCTGTGTGGATACTCTGGTGTAATCTGAGCTGACCCTGTTGAGTAAAACTCTTCCCACACTGTTCACAGTGATACAGTTTCTCTCCTGTGTGGATACGATGGTGTCTTTTCAGAACAGCAATTTTAGTAAAACTCTTCCCACAATCTGAGCAGTGGTGCATCTGGAAAACAATATAAAATGATTCAATATAGTGTAATAATTTTAGATTTGGTCTTGCATGTTATCAGAAATGTCTGCTATAGTAATCTGATATGCTTTGAAACAAGATAAATGAGATGTATTTTGAGGCCTTTTAGAAAACCTTTAACCTGTTAGGCCTCAACACAAATTTTGGGACTCACAGCTAAAAATGCTCTACCTAAATTAAAATGTTCACAGTTCCTGATAAAAGTGGACTAAATACACAATTTAAATATCTTTAAAAAGAAGACACTTTGTGCTTTACTGTCCATTATTTACAATTGATATTGCTCAAAAAGATAATAAGTTATAGATGATTAAGTACTGTAAAAAAAATCCTTAAATGAATTTTTTATTCCTTCATATATAAATCCATGAAATCAGTCCTGGAGCAATCCAGAAAAATCCACATTTCTCAATAGTTTATATTTTAAATTGAATGAAGATATCATAAAAAATGAGATTCCTACAAACATTAATCTGAGACTATGTCTGGTTCGCCCCTCCCCGCCCAAATTTTGAAATGCTGAAATGCTCTACCTAAATTTAAATGTTCACAGTTTCTGATAAAAATGTGCCACATACACAATTTAAATATCTTTGGAAAGAAGACACTTTGAGCTTTGATCAAAGTTGATATTGCTCAAAAATATATTATTTGATGATGAAGTCCCATGAATATACATTTTCTGCATTGAACATTATTTTTATTTAATATATAAATACATGAAATCAGTCCTGGAGCAATCCAGAACAGCACTGGGTTAAAAGCCACATGTCTCATGAGCTCATATTTCATACAGTCTGCATAGAAATGAATTGCTGACCATTAAAGGCTTTTGTTCTACATGTTTGGGGCTATTGATGTTGATTTGGCATTCATATTGATGGCCAGGTAGCCAGACAAGCTCTTGTTTTACAGCCATGGCCATTCATATTGATGTCTGGCCATTCCAATCTCAACAACACACACACACACACACAAACACACACAAACTTACTTTTCAAGCATTTCTCTTATAAAAACAACAGGCAAAAAACCAATCAAATCGTATATAAAACTAAAAAGGGAGATATATTGTAACTTACAGATGTAAAATCGCAACCCCATGCGGATCTCCAAGTCTCTGTTGTTACTCCGCCCCCAAAAATATTTTCCACATCGCTGTTTTTTTTGCAAATCTCAGATAAAACAACTTTGATTGTTCATTTTTTTCCCTTGTTTTCTTTGTTTTATTGTAAACAAAGTCCAGTTAGCACGAGCTATAAACAGCTGTTTGTGTTGACCTGAGAGCTGCATCACTTCCTGGTTTGTCACTATGCACGTGTTACTTCCGGCAGTAAGAGTTTGTAAATTGTAATAAAACTAAGACTCATACACGTGGAGAATAAAATCCTCCCATATATCGTTATAATCCTGCACTTATTGGCTACATTTTCCATCAATCATTTTGTTTCCATAATGCTACTGGCTGGAAAGATAAGGTTTGAAATGAAAGGCAGCGCATAAAAAAAAACATGACACCTGCAGAGAGAGTAGAGACTCCACCCAAGATTCCGCCTATTTTACTTGTTTATTTTTATTTATTTATTTTTTTGTGGTCTCAACCGTTTTTAAACACTATTTTCTACCAGCCTTATTTGTTTTTTTTTTTACCAGCAAGATGTCGTTTTTTTATGTGAAAGTTATTCGGAAATATAATAATGTAAGTAGTGCGTTTTTTTATGCATGTTGTTATTGTGTACTGCTTACACAAATTCAGCAAATACATTCATTATACGTTTTCCATTGAAAAACAGAGATCTGAAATCGCTGCTTGAGACTTAAAGCTTTAGAATGATGTATAGTTAGTCATGGTTACTCTTCTCCATTTTTATTTAATCTATTGCTAAATATCAACACCTGAGAACAATGGGCTCACGCAACAACGAGGCCTAAAAGGTTAACTATTTAATACTTGTAAAAAATCGTACAAAATCCCCGATATTTATGTCTTCAAGTGGAGGAGTTTTCCCAGTACCAGACCAGGAAGCATTATATCCTCTTATTTTTAATTCCAGGAGACAGAGAAAAAGACTGTGGAACCTGTTGTGCTTCTGTGATAACATCAGAGCTTAACAGGATTCAGTCCACGATCACAAAGCTACCTGAAACTATGTTCAAGCAATGTTTGGGTGATTTTGGATTCAGCAAAATACATTTCTGATTCAGAACATTTGCTAATAGTAGCTCTCATTAGACAAAGCTCAAAATCTGGACTGGTGCAAACAATCAGTACCTACTGAGCTGATCTGCATGCTGTCTTCCAAATGATGAGTGAAAATCCCTGTGGTTGGGACAACAATACATTGATGACGACTGCAGGTAATTATCTGTGGCTGTCAAAAGCAGCAACCTACTTCCTCCTAATGGCCTATGAGTGCATTTTCAATCAACTTGTTAGCATGTACCTCCGCTTTCAGACTCTCAGCTGAAAATCACCTACCTAAATGTAAATGTGAACAGTTCCTGACCAAAGTGTTCTACATACACAATTTACATACATTTGGGAGGAAGATACTCTGACCCAGCCATTAGTGTTGCACAAGTCAGTGCACTCTTAGTGCAGGTCTCAACCCCGGATACATGTGGAGGGTTGCGTTATGAAGGACATCCAGTGTAAAACATGTGCCAAATCAAACATGCAGATCACGAATCAGAATTTCATACCGGATCGGTCGAGGACTGGGTTACCAACGACCACCACAGGTATCGTTAGCCAACAGGGTATCGGTGGAAATTGGGCTACGGTTGGCCGAAGGAGGAGAAGGAGAGGAGGGAGACATCTACAGAGGCAGCGGCAAAAGAAGAAGTAGAGGAGAGTGGAGGTTCGGGTTGGTACTTTAAATGTTGGTACTATGACTGGTAAAGGGAGAGAGGGAGCTGATATGATGGAGAGGAGAAAGGTAGATATGTTTTGTTTTTAGGAAACCAAATGGAAAGTGAATAAGACCAGGAACATTGGAGGTGTTTAAACTGCTCTATCATGGTGTGGATGGAAAGAGAAATGGTGTAGGGGTTATTCTGAAGGAAGTGTACAGTAAGAGTGTAGTGGAGGTGAAGAGAGTTTCTGATAGGGTGATGAACGTGAAGCAGGAAGTTGAAGGGGAGATGATAAATATCATCAGTGCTTCTGCTCCACAGGTGGGCTGTGACATGGAGGAGAAGGAAAAAATCTGGAGTGAGTTAGATGAAGTGGTAGATCCTAGGAATAAGAGATTGGTGATTGTGCAGACTTTAAAGGGCATGTAGGTGAAGGGAACAGAGGTGATGAGGAGGTGATGGTAGGTATGGAATTAAGAAGAGGAATGTGGAAGGGAATGGTGGAAGATTTTTGCTAAAAAGAGGAAAATGGCAGTGGTGAACACGTATTTTAAGAAGAAGGAGGATCATAGAGTGATGTATAAGAGTGGAGGAAGGTGCACACAGGTGGACTATGTTCTGTGTAGGAGATGCAACCTGAAGGCGACTGTAAGGTGTTGCCATGGACAGCGAGTATGTAGCATGTTTTGGAGACAAAGTGAGGGAGGCGAGATTGAGATGGTTTGGACATGTGCAGAGGAGGGATATGGGGTATATTAGTAGGAGAATGCTGAGGATGGAGTCGGGAAGGAGGAAAAGAGGAAGGCCAAGGAGGAGGGTTATGGAAGTGGTGAAGAAAGACATGCAGGTAGTTGGTGTGAAAGAGGTAGTTGTAGAGGACAGGGGGTTATGGAGAAGGATGATCCGCTGTGGTGACCCCTAATGGGAGAAGCTGGAAGAAGAAGAAGAAGACAAAGAATGAGGTGTTGCCAGGGAACAGTGTAGCTAGACAGCATCGGATGGTGGTCTGTAGGATGGTTTTGGAGATGAAGAAGAGGAGTAGATTGAGGACTGAAAGAAGAATAAGATGTTGGAAACTGAAGGAGGAAGAGTGTAGTGTAAGATTCAGGAAAGAGGTCAGACAGGGGCTCGGTGGTGGTGAAGAGGTGCTGGATGATTGTGGAACTTTTGCAGAAGTGATAAGGGAGACAGTTAGAAAGGTACTTGATGTGACAGCTGGAAATAGAAAGGAAGACGTGGTGGTGGAATGAGGAAGTGCAGGAGAGCAGAAGGAGGAAGAGGTTGGAGAAACAGAATTGGGTTTGACAGAGTGATGACAAAAGTAGGCAGGAGTACAAGGAGATGCAGCAGCAGGTAAAGAGGGATGTGGTGAAGGACAAAGGAGAAGCAATATGAGGAGCTGTAGGAGAAGTTGGACACAAAAGAATTTGAAAAGGATTTGTAGTGATTGGCCAGGCAGAGAGACCAAGCTGGGAAGGATGTGCTGCAAGTTAGAGCAAGAAAGGATGGAGATGGAAATGGAAATGTGTTGACTAGTAAGGAGAGTGTGTTGAGAAGATGGAGGGAGTATTTTGAGCAGCTGATAAACGAGGAAAGTGAGAGAGAGAAGGTTGGATGGTGTGGAGATGGTGAAGCAGGAAATGGATAGGATTAGTAAGGAGGAAGTGAGAGCAGCGATTAAGAGGATGAAGATTGGAAAGTCGGTTGGACCAGATGACATACCAGTAGAAGCATGGAGATGTTTAGGTGAGATGCAGTGGAGTTTTTAACAAGATTGTTTAACAGGATTTTGGATGGTGAGAAGATGCCTGAGGAATGGAGAAGGAGTGTGCTGGTACTGATCTTTAAGAATAAGGGAGATGTGCAGACTTGCAGTAACTACAGTGGAATTAAGTTGATCAGTCACACCATGAAGTTATGGGAAAGAGTAGTGGAAGCCAGGCTGAGAGAAGAGGTGACCATCTGTGAGCAGCAGTATTGTTTCATGGGCATGGGGTACATTGGTAAGAGAATGCTGAGGATGGAAAGAGGCAGATGTAGAAAGCAGGAGGTATGGAGACAGATGATCCGCTGTGGCGACCCCTAATGGAAGAAGCCAAATGAAGAAGAAGAAGAAAATAAGTCACTCTGGGTTTTACTGTACATCATTTTTAACGCAGGCCCTTTTCTCCCTCCCCCTGCTAGACTCCGGGGGCCACTAGACTATTGTTATACATGTTTGGCTATTCATACAGACTGCATTCATATTAATGTACAGCAATTCAGACTATTGTTATTCATGAATTCATGATCAGAAGCCATTAATCTCAAGTAGCAAGGAGCTGAACAGCTCTGCTAGTGCTAACGTTAATTCACCTATTTCTCAATCACCAGCTGCACTCCATTCTCCAACATCTATCTTCCCTACATGCCAGTGTACACACACACACACACACACACACACACACACACACACACACACACACACACACACAGCGGGTAAAATAAGTATTGAACATGTCAACATTTTTCTCAGTAAATATATTTCTAAAGGTGCTAGTGAAGGTATAATGAAATCTTTATCAGATGTTGGTAACAACCCATGCAATCCACACATACAAAGGAATCAAACCATACATGTCCATAAATGAAGTTGTGTAATGTTGTGAAACAACACACACACAAGAAAAAGTATTGAACACATGAAGACAGGGAGGTGCAAAAAGGAATGAAAAGCCAAGACAGCAGTAGATATCAATCAGTAATTTGAAAGCAATCCTGCCTGTTGTCATTGTAAATTAATATCAGCTGCTTCAGTCCCAACTGATGGCCTGTATAAAGGTGTCCCATTACCAAGGTGTCACACAAGAAACATCTCATAATGGGTAAAAGCGAAGAGCTCTCTCAAGACCTTCGCATCCTTACTGTTGCAAACATATTCATGTGAATATTTGATCTGTTAACTGGTTGCATGTGTAAAAGCTGTTGGTATCAAACATTGTTTACTTTATCAACTGAGTAAAAATCTGAAGAACAGATCAAATAGGACAATTGATTAAAAATTTGGGGAGAAATTTCGTGTTTCCTTGTAAAAGGATTTTTTTAAATAAATAAAAAAAAAGTAGTTTATTGTGATACACTTAAAGTTAAGGTCTTTTTTATGATTTAATTTTAAAATACATTATGATGTATCTTTGCCCTGCAAACCACACTGAAAGTTGAGACATGAATAAATTGTACCTTTGATCCAGCAGCAGCAGCAGCAGGAGTGTGTGGAGGTTCTCCTAAAGATCTCCGTCTGGACTCTGATTTCATGATCAGAGGTGTAAAGAATCAGGACACTGGAAGAAAAATGCAGAGGTTCATGACTCCAGAACAGGGGTGTTAAACTCAAATTCACAGTGGGCCAAAATTAAACACTGGGACGAAATCGCGGGCCAAACTCAGTATTTATTGAAAGGTTTACTGCAATTGTGCATGTTTTCCGTCTCTCCAGATGTGTAATGTTGAACCTTTTCATATGGAAACAAACTTTAGATTTGCTTAAACATTGAATCTGAAACAACCAAAGTTTAATATTATAAACACATGAGAAAATAAATTTGAAATAAAACACACATCAGTGGTATTAGTTTATTACATCTCTCTCTCTCTCTCTCTCTCTCTCTCTCTCTCTCTCTCTCTCTCTCTCCTCTCTCTCTCTCTCCCCCTCTCTCTCTCTCTCTCTCTTTCTCTCTCTCCACTTTCTAATTCCATTTTAATGTAAACCTTTTACAGGGCAACAACACAACCAAAAATAATAATCATTCCCTTCAATTAAAAAAAAAAAATCTTTCATCTATTAACAGTCCATGCCTCGGAGTAGAAAAAGTGCATAAAGACAACATTTATTCAAGCTCAGTTTTACACTCTGATTTACTCTGATTGGTTGAAGCCAGATACCTGGCATCATGTCTGAGGTTTAGGCTCTGAGCTGAGAAAATACTCAGGTTTGAGTGAAGGTGTTCATCAGTGAGACTCCTGAGTGGGGTTTTGTTCATCTTCATTAAAGAGAACAGTTGCTCACAAAGATATGTGCTGCCGAACATAGAGAGCATTTGAGCAGCTTGGGCACGGAGTTGGAGCAGTGTGTCGGGGAGGAAACATGAAAACTGTGCAGCACACACAGAGTCGTACTTTGATTTGATCGTGTCTCTACACTGGAGTTCAATCAGCACCATTTGGAGGTTGGTTGGTGCGCTTTCCAAGTCAACCACAAACAGATTACTGAGCAGTTCAAACGGATTACTGAGCAGTTCAGATCTCTTATAAAGCCCCACAGTTATGGAACAGCCTTCCTATCAGTGTTCGGGACTCAGACACAGTCTCAGTGTTTAAGTCGAGGTTGAAAACATATTTATTCAGTCAAGCCTTAAATCAGTAGATATTTTCTCAGGTAAAGGCTCAGATCTGGAGGGATCATGGATATAGAGTGTTTGGTGAACTGGGATATTTGTACGCTGTCGTCCCCTCACATTCACGCGTTCACTCAGGTTTGTTGATGGTGGTGTGGTGGGTCGTCTCTTATCCCAGAGATCCTCATGTCTTTGTTGCCTTCTGGTTCTCCCTTTTAGTTATGCTGCCATAGCGACTCTTGCCGGAGTCCAAACTGCACAGTGACTTTAACTCTCATGCAACAATAGGTACACTTAATAATCCATATCCTTCTCTTCCTGTCTCTCTCTCTCTCTCTCTCTCTCTCTCTCTCTCTCTCTCTCTCTCTCTCTCTCTCGGTCGAGTTAAACATGCTCCTGAGGCTCCAGTGACCACTGTGCCTGCCCCTCTCCCCTCCGTGGATCTTCCCACTTCATCCAGGCCTGCCTCTGGATAGCGTTCTCTTTGACTGGAGGCCACTCTGTGCAGCTGGGGAAGGTTTGTCATCAACGCCTTGGGTGGTTCCATGAAATTTCGGAGTAAGAAAGGGAGCTTTAAGGATGGATTGGTTAAAATTGTTCATTGTTAAAAGCGCTATACAAATAAAAATGAATTGAATTGAATTGAATTCAAATCTGCATTTCTGGGCTTCAAAGTCAGTAAATCACCGGGTAACTTCAGCGCTGAGTTTTTCAGCGGTCTCGACTGACGCGCTAACGCACTAACAAAGCATTCTGGGATTTGTAGTATTAGCGGTGTATGCGCTATATACTGGCGGGCCAGCTATAATACACATTTGATATGATCTCGCAGACCAACTATAATTACACCGCGGGCCCAACTGCGGTTAAGCCAGCCGCATCTTGAAAATACACGGTTAAGCAGCCGCACTTTGTTTAGTGTTGCGCGTCTACTCGTGCACTTACGGTACCAGTGGTGGGAGCGGTCAAAATAAATGTGAAGACGCTTCAGAAAGGCGTTTTCGTTATAAAAAAAGACTCAGTGCATTTGTCATGTTCCACATTTAAACATTCATTAAACATTTTCCTTTATAGGTTTGCTCAATCTTTCAAATTATTCTTATTCTTATCTCAACTCATTTTACTGTGGAGTTTTGGAGAAAAGTAAAGGCAAATATCACTCCAAGCATCACTGCAATTTTTATCATGTTTCATATTCAAACACTCATAAAAAAAAACTTTCTATATAGGTTTGCTCAATCTTACAAATTATTCTTATTTACAGTGTCCCTGTCTATGACTCAGTTCATTTTCAACTCATTTTACTGTACAGTTTTTAAGAAAACTAAAGGCAAAATCACTCCAAGCATCACTGCATTTTCAATCACGTTCCATATTCAAACACTCATAAAAAAAAAAAACTTTCTATATAGGTTTGCTCAATCTTTCAAATTATTCTTATTTACAGTGTCCCTGTCTATTATTTTCCTAAATTTCAACTCATTTTACTGTGGAGTCTTGGAAAAAAAAAAGTAAAGGCAAAATCACTCCAAGCATCACTGCATTATCAATCATATTTCATATTCAAACGATCATAAAACATTTTTCTTTACAGGTTTGCTCAATCTTTCAAATGTTTCTCATTCAGATTTACCCTGTCAATTAGTGTATTGATTTTCAAGATTTTCTACTGTACTCTTTTTTCAAATGCAGAAAATAAGTGTATATATTTTTTTTAATTTGCCTTTTTTCCCCCCAGATTACAACTTGGGCATTTTAAAGATTAAGCAAACTCAATCAAGAATCTGCCAGACTGCACAACAGTATCTACTTTGACTTCAGCACCTGTGGACATTTATTGACTCTCTTCTGCGCACTGATTCACACACCTAAAATTATCCTATTATATTAGGCTTTTGTTTTATTGTTTGGAAATTACATATTTCTATTTTTATTAAATGTCTGTTTATCATAATCAATGTCACAAATTGTTGGTTGTATTGCATTCAATTATTCAATAAATCAATCAATCAATCCTGTGCTTGGACTAAGCTGCAATAGAGTCTGTGGCAGAATGTCACCAATGAGTTCTGCAGAAGCATGAGGACTGTAATAGATTACAAGCTTTCTGGACAAAATATAGAAATAAATCGAAAAAAAATTAACAAAAAAACGTAACAAGGGTTTTTTTTACCCTGTCCAAAAATATGTTTCTACTACTCACACCGAAACAATAATAATATTATATGTTATTAGTATTATTATTATAATAATAACAACATTATTATAATAATATTATTATAGTAACATTATTATATTACTATTTATGAAATAATATGTATTTTTTAACAAACAAGATAAGTTATGTGTTCTGAATTTCGGTATTTAACAGGCTGCAAGCCATTAATAAGTTTAACCAGGTCAATATTTTCTTCTAGATGTCATCAAATATAACTTTCCAGACTTCTTTTTGTCCTCTTTTCTTTAATTTTACTAGCTTTTTTACCATTTGTTTGAAATGTACATATTATATTTACCTCTTAATCTCATGAACCATTAAATGCTTTCCCCATTGTTCAATAAAATAAATAATGTCCAATATCACTTTTATCTGTACTTTTCTGAGCAGTAATACAATTTATTTATTTACTTATCTTTACAAAAATGTGCATTACTATTTTTATAATATAATTATTTTTATAATGAGCAACTGGAAGCTTCTGTCACCAACACAAATTCATTGTAATTGCAATCGTGCTTGGCAATAAAGCTTTTTCTTATTTAGATTTTATATATATATATATATATATATATATATATATATATATATATATATATATATATATATATATATATATATATATATATATATACAGTATAAATAATTCTGCTGTGTTTTGTCTATAAGTGGACTGCAGTCGTTTCTTTTCTGTACTTTTCTAGCCTGTTTTTGTTTAGGTATTGTGTTTAAGTTACTTTTACTTCGTATGTATTTTATGGAACCATCGAGTCAACCACAGTTGACAAAAGTTCGCTTTCATTGGGCAGTTAGTCACTATTCTAATACAGTGATAGGCTTTCACATGCTGTAAATCTTTTTTGTGACGATGTGGAGCCATTAGAGCATCGATTAGCATGTCTTTGCATGGAAAGGTTGACAACATTCAGGATAAAGGATGAGTAATCTTAGGCACAGGTATGTGTTGATTTTTACCAAGGTAATTTGCTATTTAATTAAGAAAAATACGCTATTACAACCTATATATATATATATATTTGTTAAAAAATGCGATTTATCTAACTATTTGCGTGGTTGCTGGTAATATATATATATAATCACCTTTATGTAGAGCCCTGTGCGGGACTGTTACCAGTGCTTTTGAGGGGGGGCTGAGGATATCCGGGACCCCCATAACGTATCAGGGACCCCCCATGGCAAGTTAAAAATAGACTTAGAGGAGTACCAAAGATTATTTTAGTAAAAAAGTAAGTGGAATACACAACAACTGGGCACTCCCATAAGACTTGACTCTTATTCGAGCAGTGACCCACTCCCGCCCGCTCCCGCAAGCATTTTGCCACAGCTTATGAACACTGTGTAAAAACCATAGTCAACTTTCATTGTTTGACCTTTTTTTGAAGTGTCAGGGAAAATGCAAATTAAGAAGCTACAGGGACTTGAATAATTAAAAATAAATACAAAGCAAAGCAAAACAAATGTAACTGCTTAAAATGTCGACATAGTTTTGCCAAAAATAAATTTTAGATGTATAAATGCATACCTGCATGCAAAAAGGACTGAGCTTTAACATTTTTGATTCAGTTTATTCATTTGGCTTGAACGCTGATTAGGGTCATTTAGTGGCCCAGTTATAAAATAGCTGTTACGTCCCAGTAGATGTCTGTTTGTGTGTTTTTTTTTTTTTCTCTCTCTCTATTGGTTCTCCTTCCTGTCGTAATAGCTGATTGTTTGGTTTTAAAACGTAAGAAAACGCAATCCCAACCTAAAAGTGTTGGATTTGCAAAATCCCTTAACTCAGCCGTTGCTGTGCCTTGTGAAGAAAGGATCGATGACAGTTACATTCCGTTTATTCTTAAAGGGCTGGTTTCTTTGACTGGTAATAGTGAGGATCAGAAAGAAATAAAAATGCTTAGAGACACAGGTGCGATGCAGTCATTTATTGTGGCGGAGAAATACAATTTTTCTGAGGATACCTCCTGTGGTTCGAGTGTCATCGTAAAGGGTATTGAGATGGGTTGCGTAAACGTGCCATTGCACCGAGTACACCTGCAGTGCGACTTATGTACGAGTTTGTACGAGTTGCTGTTCGTCCTTCTCTTCCAGTAACCGGTGTTGACTTTATATTTGGGAATGACTTGGCAGGTGGAAAAATAATGCCCGTTATAGAGGTTGTTGATAAACCTGATGTTTTTTGTCAGTCAGAGGATTTGACTAACACTGATGTTTTTCCTGCATGTGCGGTTACTCGCGCTCAGTCTCGAAAAATGGGTGATGTAGTTGATTTATCTGATTCGTTTATTCTTCCACTTTTTTCTGACGGGAACCCTGAAAAAGCTGTTGTATCTGAAGAACAAAAAGAGAATATGAAGAGTTCTAAAGTAGCTGTGACTGATGTAGAATTGTCAAAGCTGTCTTTGTCTCGAGAAGAAATTATTGCAGCGCAGAATAAGGACAAATCACTTGTTCTTAATTTTAATTCTGTTTCTTCTGAAGTGATTAAAGACCAGAAAGTTGGCTATTTTATGGACAATGGCATGTTGATGAGAAAATGGTCCTCTAAACCGGATAGCGGTGTATCAAATTGTTGTTCCTTCTCCTTATCGCCATCATGTTTTATTTCTAGCGCATGATCATCCACTTGCGGGACATCTTGGAGTTACAAAGACGTACAATCGAGTTTTAAAACATTTCTTTTGGCGAGGTTTAAAAAAGGATGTGGCAAGTTATTGCCGTGTTTGTCATGATTGTCAATTGGCCGGGAAGCCGAATCAAGTTATTCCATCTGTTCCACTGGTCCCCATACCAGCCATCGGTGAACCGTTCGAACATGTGGTGGTAGACTGTGTTGGGCCGTTGCCAAAAACAAAATCGGGTAACCAGTATTTGTTAACTATAATGTGTATAGCTACTAGATTTGCGGAGGCGATACCATTAAGAAAGATAACCAGTCCTTTTATTATTAAGGCCTTAGTGAAGTTCTTTACTACGTTCGGCCTACCAAAAATTCTAAGCTGTTCAAACAAGTATTGCAGTCTTTGGGGATTACTCATCGTGTTTCAAGTTCGTACCATCCAGAATCCCAAGGTTGTTTAGAACGTTTTCATAAGACATTAAAATCAATGCTACGAAAATATTGTTTGAAGACAGCTAGAGACTGGGATGAGGGAGTTCCTCTGGTTTTATTCGCTGTAAGAGAAACCGTACAAGAATCTCTTGGGTTTAGCCCAGCCGAACTGGTTTTTGGTCACCAGGTAAGAGGGCCGCTCAAAATTCTTAAAGAACAAATGTCAGTTGATTCCGGTCCGAAAACGAATGTTCTGGATTATGTAAGTAATTTTCGTGATCGTTTGCATGCTGCTTGCTAAGGAATCTCTAATCATTGCGCAGAAGGGCATGAAGCTCAGGTATGACCGTAAAGCAGTTGCGTGTTCTTTTACGCCTGGGGATCAGGTACTAGTATTTTTTTTTTAACAGTTCCCGGATTTTCTTTGTCTGTTCGTTTTTATGGTACTTATGTAGTGAAAAGGAAAATAAGCGAAACCGACTATATGATCCGCACACCTGATAGAAAACGCCAAACACGTGTTTGCCACATAAACATGTTAAAAGCTTACTATGCTAGGGAGAATGCAGGAGAAAAAGCTTCGGAACAGACTAAAGGACCAGCCGTCTCTTCTATTGCTGTAACCGTGGAGCAGATTTCATCCCCAGATGTGTCCGGTGCTAACGAGGATGGCGTAGGACTGCGTAATGCTGCTCAGCAATGTGCAAGGTTAACAAATTCTGAGATGTTAAGAGATTTAAATTCTCTTCTTCATCATATGTCTATTGACCAGAAAGCAGACATTGTTAAATTACTTTCTGACTTTAACTGTCTGTTTAGTGATGTTCCTAAACTTACGAATGTTTTGCATCATGACATTAAGGTAAACAGTGCCCATCCGATTAAACAACACGCGTATCGCGTTAATTCAGTAAAGAGATCCATAATGCGTCAGGAGGAAAATTATTTACTAGAGACTGGTCTAGCCAAGCACAGTTATAGCCCGTGGAGTTCACCTTATTTACTCGTTCCTAAGCCAGATGGTACTTTTAGGTTTTGTACGGATTTCCGTAAAGTGAATGCAGTAACGGTGTCAGACAGTTATCCATTACCCCGTATGGAGGACTGTGTCGATAATATAGGATCTGCCTCTTTTGTGAGTAAGCTTGATATGTTAAAGGGCTATTGGCAAGTCCCTTTAACTCCCCAAGCATCGGAAGTTTCTGCATTTGTAACCCCTGATAATTTTCTTCAGTATACTGCCATGGCTTTAGGTCTCCGAAACGCGCCCGTGACTTTTCAACGTCTCGTGAACATAGTACTGGCAGGTGTACCTAATTGTAATGCATACCTTGACGATCTTGTTATTTACTCTGCAGATTGGACATCACACATGAGTTCATTGAGAACAGTGTTCGAGCGTCTTGCAAACGCTAATCTAACGCTTAACTTGGCTAAATGTGAATTTGGCCAAGCTACGGTTACTTATCTTGGCAAAGAGGTAGGTCAGGGACAGGTGCGACCTGTAGAAGCCAAAGTCATGGCCATTTCGGAATTTCCTGTGCCTACAACTCGTAGGGAATTGAGATGATTTTTGGGGATAGCTGGCTATTAACAAAACTTTTGTAAGAGCTTCTCGATTATTGTCAGCCCTCTCACTGCATTGCTTAGCCCGTCTAAATCTTTTGATTGGTCCGTTGAGTGTCAGTATGCGATGGATTGTGTAAAGACTCTTTTATGTAATACCCCTGTTCTTCTGGCTCCAGATCTTTCTCAAGGTTTTAAACTGGAAATTGATGCGAGCGCTGCTGGAGCTGGCGCTGTTCTCCTACAAGAGGATATAAATGGTATAGATCACCCTGTTAGTTACTTTTCACGAAAGTTTAATGAACACCAGTTAAATTATTCCACGTTTGAGAAGGAAACTCTTGCATTGTTGCTTGCTATACAACATTTTGAGGTATATATCGGATCCAGTAGTTTACCCATCATCGTATTTATCGACCATAACCCTCTTGTTTTTCTATCTCGGATGTATAATCAGAATCAGCGTTTAATGCGGTGGTCTCTAATAGTCCAGAATTATAATTTGGAAATTAGACACAAAAAGGGATCTAAGAATGTTTTCGCAGATGCTCTATCGAGGGTTTAGAGATGTCACCAAACTAGTTGGTTCTTAAAGGGTGGAAGTGTTACGTCCCAGTAGATGTCCGTTTGTGTGTGTGTGTGTGTGTGTGTGTGTGTGTGTGTGGGGGGGGGTTCTCTCTCTATTGGTTCTCCTTCCTGTCATTCTCTTAAGGTTCCTCCCCGTTTGGACTGCTATTGGCTGGGGAAGTAATCATTGTTTGTCACGTGACTGCTCTTGTGGCCAATCCGGTTTGTTGCTGGGGTTTAAAAAGAGGACTGCAGGAATGTTCAGGAGAGCACCTTTTGATTTGCACCTTGTTGAAGCGTTCTGTTATCTTGCCTGTTTCATAAGTACTTATATTCTGATAACAACCTTTGTGCTGAGTGTTGGGCAGGTAGTATGTCACGTGACTTACATCTTGCAACACGTAGACGCTGTTATGTATAGAGACACTAGCTAGGAGTGTGCGCTGCTTATGTATTTTTGGGTAGTTTAGCGGAGGTAAGCTAGGGTGTGTAGGGCCGCCGGAAACTTGCTTTATTTAGAGTTGGGTTAGGGGTTTATACTGAGTTAGTTGGGTTTGTTTTATTGTGTTCTTTTCTTTAGCGCCACTCCCCGCCCCTCTCTCCTGTGGGATTATTTATGTTTTTGTTATTGATTATTTATGTAAATATTGTATATAGTTTGTCACTTCCTTCCGCATGGTTGAATAAACCTTTTGTATTATATTTGGCTTGCGTGTCCTTTTCCCCTGCCTATCCACAGAATGACCACAGTATGAATGTTACAGCTTCAAACCCTAGACTAACAACAAGAAGTCGTAACATTAATGTATAAAGCATTTGAAACATAACCAATTTCATTCATTTTAGAGTGCCAAAACATTACAAACTTGCAATGCACACATTTGGGCTACTTGCATGTTCAGAAAATCTGAAGCAGATGGATGAGGTGCTCCTCAGTGCCACAGTCCTGTTTTGTAGTCCATGCACTGGAGACAATGTGGCTAAGCACTATAACAACTTGCAAGCACTGATGCAACAAATAGGAAAACTGGAAGTTGAGGAACAAAACATTGTTGCTGAAGACTACAAGGTAATTAACATGTTATTAACAGTTATTGCTATATATGTAGACTGCTGACAATACACACTCTTGCAGCAATGTGCTATGTTGAATCTCTGTCTTGACCTGCAGTGGATTTTTATAAAGGACATTTCAACCATGTGTGTTTTCATCATGTACATAAGTCCAAACTTTACATTCAAGGACATAAAAGAAGGTTTTGAAGACATTCCCTAACATTTGCATGATGTTTCTAAGTATTACTTGAACCACAATTTGATTTAAATTAAGTGCCTGCTAAATTGTCTTTATGTGCATTAGCATAAATAATTAATATGTGCTATTAATAATAATATACATTATATACATTAGATATAATGTATATTATTATTAATAGCACATATTAATTATTTATGCTAATGCACATAAAGACAATTTAGTAATAATATACATTATATACATTAGATAAAGCCCCGGTATCGCCAAGCTGCCACTCTTGGGCCCTTGAGCAAGGCCCTTAACCCTCTATGCTCGGGGGGTCCCTTACGAGGGAAATATCAAGGTCTGTGACGTCGGAGTGACGTGGGGCCACCTTCCTGTAGGCTCACCGCCTGCAGGAGGGACCGTAAGGGACGGTGCTATGAGGATTGGGCAGCAGTCGGAGGCGGGGGCCTGCTTAGACTGCTGCCCCCGCGACCCGAATTACGGATAAGCGGGAGAAAATGATTGAATGAATAAACATTAGATAGATAGATAGATAGATAGATAGATAGATAGATAGATAGATAGATAGATAGATAGATAGATAGATAGATAGATAGATAGATAGATAGATAGATAGATAGATAGATAGATAGATAGATAGATAGATAGATAGATAGATAGATAGATAGATAGATAGATAGATAGATAGATAGATAGATTCCTGTGTCTTGCTTCTCCAGCTACACAACGTAATTCGCTTCATAAACATTAATGTTTAAATACAAAACATTTCCTTTCAGAATGATGTGGGAAACACACCCCTTGAAAGCCACTTCCAGAAGGTAATAGTGAAAGCACCTCTTGACCGTAATGGGAAAGAAAACAGCTATTACGCCCCAACATTCATTGAAAATTTGACCAGGTACTTCCTTCCACACGCAACTCTGTGGTCTGGCCTATTGCTAGGTAGGTTTTTTGATAGGAGTGTTTTCTAACATTACTACTGATTCAAAAATAAAATAAAATAAACAAACAAACAATGTAATTCTTTAGGTGATATTGGACGTCATGGTACAGGCTCAGCCTACCAACATTTCAGGCAGATTTATAAAAAAGTCAGTCAGTCCAATAATCAGGTAAAAACTCAACTGATTAATTTTAATAGCTTGTTGATACATTTTTTATTTTTTATTTTTTACATAAATGCATAAATGTAATGCCTTAAATAACTACAATTTGTTGTCCATAATTCAGAACTTTACACAAGACAATCAGACACAAGGAATAATGGGAAAAAGTCAATGGGACCTAAAAAAAATTAGGTTCCAGAGAAGGAGATTGACAAGATTGGATGACTTTGTCCAGATTTATCAGAGCATGCACGATGCACTGCTCCGTGAATTTGAAGACACAGAACGAACAAGAAAGAGAGTAATGAAATATTTTTGTACTTTCACCTTTTAAAAAATATTGGTAATTCAATGTTCCCTAAATATAAACCAAGACGCTGTAATATCTTCTTCTTCTTCTTCTTCTTCTATTGGCTTCTCCCATTAGGGGTCGCCACAGGGGATCATCCTTCTCCATATGTCTCTGTCCTCTACATCTGCCTCTTTCACACCAACTACCTGCATGTCTTCTCTCACCACATACATAAACCTCCTCCTTCTTCTTACTATTTCCCTCCTTCCAGATGGCTCCATTCTCAGCATTCTCCTACTGATATACCCCATGTTCCTCCTCTGCACATGTCCAAACCATCTCAATCTCGCCTCCCTCACCTTGTCTCCAAAACGTCCTACATGCGCTGTCCCTCTAATAAACTCATTTCTAATCCTGTCCATCCTCGTCACTCTAAATGAAAACCTCAACATCTTCAGCTTTGCTACCTCCAGCTCCACGTCCTGTCTTTTACTCAATGCCACTGTCTCTAATCCATACAACATCTCAGGTCTCACCACTGTCCTATAAACCAAGATGCTGTAAGATACACTTCATAAAAAAATATAAAAGATAAAAAAAAAGAAACCTGTGTGATGTATGTGTGTCTCTTCTAGTCCATTCGAGTGGAAATGGAGCAGTGGAAAAAGAGACGTCAGAGGCGTAAAGGATTATATGTTTCTCCACTAGTCAAGGTTCTTCCATTCCAAGATGTAAAAAACAAGGTATTATTATTCGGAGTGTATAATAATAATAATAATAATAATAATAATAATAATAATAATAATAATAACAACAACAACTAAACAATTTTTGTTAAAAAAAGAGCAGAAGCATATGCTTTTAAACTAAATCCTTATTTATTTTAAATAAAATGGGTTTTTATGTGTGTGTGTGTGTGTGTGTGTGTGTGTGTGTGTGTGTGTGTGTGTTTGTCAGGAGAAGTCTTCAAAGGCACCCCCAAAAGTGCCTGAGAAATAGAAAAAGCCAGAAGATGTGATCCAGGTTTAAATATACACACACACACACATATATATATATATAGTAAAAAAATCTAACTGGTGAGGTACAAATATTGGGAACAATCACTGTAATCTGTAATCACTTTAAAGTGTTACTGAATGTGTAAACTGATGTCTTGTTGTTATGATAGCAGATTCATGGCTTCCAATCTCTTGAATCAACTTTCACATCTTATTTAGAAGGAGGAATATATTGATTGGAAATTGTATGTTTGTATATCCAGTGTCAATATGGCAGGAGACGAGCATGTTCAATTTCACTATTACAAAACACAGGCAGAGAGGAAAGATGATAGTCCTGAAGTACAACAAATATAAGTGTAGCCCAAAACACCTGAGCAGTCTGAAGGCAAAGGAAAATCAGCTGATTAATTAAAATAATGGTTAATCATTGCATGATTATGACTGCATTTAATCTCATGGTCCCTCACATTTATCATGTGGTCTTCTAGAAGGTCCCAAAATGTAGAACTGACACTGCTGTCCCTCATTATAAAGATACTTAATAGACTAAGATCACAAACAAGATTGACTTTTTGTCTTCACACTGCATCAAATTTAAATTTGAACTGGCACAAAAATATCTAAGAAATAAATTGTATCTTCTGTATCTTCAGAAAGAACCAGTGAAGAATATCAGGAGAAGACAATCAAAAATCGAAGGGCCAATCTGGAATAAATCAGGTCCATCAGAAACAATTGCTCCTCGAAGACTATGCAGGCCACCAAAAATACAAATGCTGCAACAAATACTTCACCCTGATTACTGGTTGTCCTGTGATATCATCGACCTGGCCAGCTACCTCATGGCAAAGGACAATATGCACATTGATGGGTTTCAATCTGTTCTGCCCTTTAGTGCGATTCCAAATGGTGGAATTGTTGGAACCCCACAAAATAAGTTTCTGCAAATATTGAACATTCGGCAATGCCACTGGATCACAGTCAGCAATTTGTTTTGTAATGAAAATCAGCTCTCTGTGTATGACAGCAAATGCACCCCTTTGGACCCAGGGACACTACAAACACTGTCCTGGTTGGTGAGGCCGCAGTCAGGCAAGTTTGATGTTTTGCAACCAGCTGTGCAGCAGCAATCAAATAACAGCAATTGTGGGTTATTCGCAATAGCATTTGCATATGCTGTTTGCAAGGGTCACCCACCAGAGGTATGCATATTTAATGAAAGCAGGCTAAGGGCACAACTGTATGCTTCGTTTACAAAAAACAGTATCGCATTTGGCATGAAGAGTCGAGAGAGTGAAGCCGAGGCAAACGTAACCAAAACTGCGATACCTGTTTACTGTGTTTGCAGAACAGCTCATTACTATGAGCTCATGGTCCAGTATCTAAATCCCAAGAGTGGTATCATCCTACATGTGTAGATATACCCAGAAGTGTCATTGGTAATGAACAGGTCTGGCAATGTTTCAACTGCCACTGATGATGTACATGATGAACATTTGATTGTAAATAAAACTTGTCTCTGCACAATTGCAACCTTTCATTATTCGCTCTTTTTATTTGTGTTTTAAAATAAAAAAAACATAGTAATGGAGTGAAATCCATATCCCAATTTTTATATGTTCGGACAAGAATGTATTTTTTCTGAAATCTTTCCAAAAAAAGTGATTTTGCCTTTACTTTTCTCAAGAACTCCATAGTACAATAAGTTAATATTTAAGAGAATAATAGACAGGATAACTGTACATAAGAATAATTTGAAAGATTGAGCAAACCTATAAAGAAAAATGTTTTATGAATGTTTGAATATGGAACATGATTGAAAATGCACCTGAGGTATTGAGTGATTTTGCCTTTACTTTTCTCAAAACCTCCACAGTAAAATAAGTTAATATTTGAGAGAGTAATAGACAGGGACACTGTAAAAAATAATTATTTAAAAGACTGAGCAAACCTATAAGAGAAAATGTTTAATGAATGTTTGAATGTGGAACATGATAAAAATGCACTGAGTCTTTTTTTATAACGGAAACGCCTTTCTGCAGCGTCTTTCCATGTATTTGACCGCTCCCAGCACCCATACCGTAAGTGCACGATTAGACGCGCAACACTAAACAAAGTGCGGCTGCTTAACCGTGTATTTCCAAGATGCGGCTGCTGAACCGCAGTGTCTTTATGCACTTTTTCTACTCCAAGGCATGGACTGGTAATAGTTGAAAGATATTTTTTTAATTGAAGGAAATTATTATTTTTGGTTGTGTTGTTGCCCTGTAAAAGGTTTACATTAAAATGGAATTAGAAAGTCTAGAGAGAGAGAGAGAGAGAGAGAGAGAGAGAGAGAGAGAGAGAGAGAGAGAGAGAGAGAGAGAGATGTAATAAGAAACTAATACCACTAATGCGTTTTATTTCAAATGTATTTTCTCATGTGTTTATAATATTAAACTTTGTTTCAGATTCAATGTTTAAGCAAAACTAAAGTTTGTTTCCATATGAAAAGGTTCAACATTACACATCTGGAGAGACGGAAAACATGCACAATTATGCATGCACATCAAAAACACTTTTCAATAAATACTGAGTTTGGCCCGCGATTTCGTCCCAGTGTTTAATTTTGGCCTACAGGTCCCCTGGTGGTCTAGTGGTTAAGATGCAGCGCTCTCACCGCTGCGACCCGGGTTCGATTCCCGGTCAGGGAACCATCCCCAGCCACTCTCAGTGCCGGTCCCAAGCCCGGATAAATTGGGGAGGGTTGCGTTAGGAAGGGCATCCAGCGTAAAACATATGCCAAATCAAACGTGCGGAGGATCCGCTGTGGCGACCCCTAACGGGAGAAGCCGAAAGAAACTTGGTTTAATTTTGGCCCACTGTGAATTTGAGATTGACTCCTCTGGATTAAAGATTTGGGGAGAAATTTCGTGTTTCCTTGTAAAAGGATTTTTTTAAATAAATAAATAAATAAATAAATAAATAAAACAGTAGTTTATTGTGATACACTTAAAGTTAAGGTATTTATTATTATTTAATTATAAAATACATTATGATGTATCTTTGCCCTGCAAACCACACTGAAAGTTCAGACATGAATAAATTGTACCTTTAATCCAGCAGCAGCAGCAGCAGGAGTGTGTGGAGGTTCTCCTAAAGATCTCCTTCTGGACTCTGGTTTCATGATCAGAGGTGTAAAGAATCAGGACACTGGAAGAAAAATGCAGAGGTTCATGACTCCAGAATGTCCACTAGCTGTTCCCCGAGCAGCTCAGCTGCTACATTTCACTGTATCTCACCTTTGGGTAAAAATCCGCTAAATCCGGGACAAAAACGGGGTTGAAGCTCGCGCGCGATAGATTTATAACGGCGAAAGGAACGTCGATGTGCACGAGCGGAAAGTGGAGAAAAACTCACGCGCCCAACATTAACTTCCGACCGGAGCGCGTGAAAGAACTCTACAGGTTCAAGCACAGGTCACAAATCAGTGGGCGTGGCCGAGTTCTAAATCTGCAAACATCATTGGCTCAGACATTGTCAGGAAGTGAAATCTGATTAGTTGTCTGTAATAATTTCAAATATATATGATGAAATATTTCATATAATAAAAATTGAAAGTAATATTTTAGATTGAATTCCAGTGAAAACGCGACTGATCCGAAGCTGCTGCTTTTCAGCTGATACACACTGTGTGGTCAAAAGTATTTGGACATGTGTCTTTTCCAGACAGATGTGGTTCATAAATTCACCTAAAATGCTTTCAAATGCACCATACAGCCAATTAACATGCAAACTGTTGAAACACTTCATAGAAACAGAATGTAGAATCACTGAAAGCATTTTAAATGGGATTTAAATACCCGCTACAGAGGGAAGCAGGAGCTTTTCTGTAGCTATTATTGCTTATATGTTCATGGCACAGGACCAAATATCAGTTTATTTTATCTTTCCATAATGAGCTGGAATAAATCATAAATGCTGTGGTGACTCCCGTGTGTAATGCTGCATGATGGCACTGCTGGAGGATTACACCAATGGAAGATTAAGGAGAAAAAGAGTCTCCAGGGACCATGATGATTTCTTGGCCTGGATGAAGACTGGCTAATAAGCTGATTTAGATTCCTACAGCTGTGCTCCTGGATCTATGTGCTGAATTGGGTCCAGTACTACAGAGGGAAACACACCAGAACCATGCGATCCCTGTCCAAATACAGGTCCTCACCACTCTGGGGTTAATGACAACAGGTTGTTTCTAGTGGGAAATGGCAGACAGGGAAAGACTTTATATAAATATTATATATAATCAACTTTTTCACAAAGACCTTATTTGAATATAATATAATTCTATTAAATCTCATGCTATAGGTCTGGTGTCTTCCCCTGAGTGTCATAATGCCTGTCATTTTGGATGTTATTATTAAGGTGGGTAGTCGATACATCAGGTTTCCCTTCACTGTGCAAGAACAGGCTGACATTAAAATGCACTTTGCAGCAATGTTGAGTTTTCAAAATGTAATCAACACAATTGACTGCACTCATATTTCTGTAAAGACTCTGCATGAAAAGGAATTTGTTGATGTTAATAAACAGCATATGCTTTCTGTTAAAGTGCAAGTCATATGTGACTCTAACACGACCCTCACAAACATTGTGGCACGCTGACCTTCTTCAGCACATAATTCCTTTATCCCGACACATAGCAGTGTAGGGAACAGACTACAGGCAGCTGCAGGACGTGATGACTGGCTTCTTGTTGAGTTTAACAACATGTAGAAATTGTAAACATTGTCCTGATGTAGTCTATAATATGACAGGTGACAGAGGCTTCACCCCTCAGATGCTCCTCACCTCCTGAAATGCAGATGTGGAGCTCTGGATGTCTCAGGTGGAAGATTTCTATACCACCCGGAGAATGTGTGTAAGATTATCAGGGTGTGTGGTGTTTTGCACAATGTGGCACTGAGGACCAGTTTCCCTCTCCCTCCTGACCTCCCTCCCCCTCAGCATTATGACCCCAAGCCACAGCCCCCTGCCCCACAAGAGGGATATCAACAAGATGCAAGAATCCATGAGGAGGTCATACGGCATTTGAAAGGAAGACAAAAATCATGGTTTAACTTCATCTTTTAATAATTGTGCAATTTTACTTTTGTCACATTTTTCCAAAAGTTTATCATGTGGTTTTAAAAAATTCAATCCTCCAGTTGAGAAACACTGATTTAGAATCAGGATTTAAATGATGTCGAACACTTCAATAAACAAGTGTTTTGATATTTTAGATTTTTATTGATTTTATTAATTATTATTGGACATGGAGAAGTTTAGCTTTCAGTTCCTGTCCTTGATGTCCAGACTCACTTGCCTTTTTTTTCTTTTTTTTACTGGAATGGGCGATAGCCGTCTGATCCAGTGCGGCAGGGGAGCAGATATAGAACCATGAGACTTCAGTGCAGACCACACCGCATGATGAAACCTCAAACCAGCACCGTGACGACTCGATGAGAATACCTTAGAGTCTTTCCTGATTTTGTGAATTGTGCGACAAAGGATAGGACGACAATTCCAATCACGATGTTTCGCTGGTTCAGTTGTCCATAGAACATAGCCACAGAAGGTGATGGTGTAGTACGTTACAAAGGTGCTTTGCATGACGAAGTCCGTGAACAGAAAACTGTGAGTTCCCGGAGCAACCAGCGAGCTGGCAGAAACTTCAAACGATTGGGCAAGGGTAATAGCCCTACGCACATGAAAGATACGGGTGATCAGCTGAAGTCCTGCAGGAAGATCATAGACAGAGTTCTGGATGGAATCTATCCACATTCCCTCTGGGAAGAACATGTCAGCGTGGTGCAGAATGTCGATCACCGGTCTGAACGGGTCCGCATCAGTTTCCCAAACAAATTCGTCCTTTTCTGGAGGAAACCTGAACCATTTACAGGATGAATGATGGCACCGTTTACCTAAAGGACAGGTGGGCTGCTCCAGGCACCACAGGCAATGCTTTAGAAGAAGAACGCAAACACAAGCATTGCAGGGAGCTCTAGAGGTGTCAAAGTGGAAGCGATACCCCTCAGCACATGCTTCAGTGTACGCACACGTGCCTTGATGCAGACGCATACCTTGCAGAAGCCACCTTTGTTCACCAGCTGCCATGTTCCTGCACACAGCATAAAATACACACAACAACAACATGATTTATATACGATATTATCAAAGGATCAGAATTGAAGCGTAGAAAGGGTTTAGTGCTTTTAGTTATAAGGAAACGTTTGTTACAGTCATTTTTTCTCATTGATTAGGGCCATAATCCCTCCATCCAAATCCACATAGATGTTTTGATCCATATCTGTGGAGATGTTTTCTGTAGAAGACTCTTCACCTGTAATTTTATACACTGGGAGCTGTACGTATTGTCTAAACAATGACAAGGAATTCCACAACAGATAAAACATGCCACGGCTGCAAGGATTATTAAAATTGTAGTCCCAGTCTGATCCTATTCTACTCTATTTATTAGTATATTATGTTAATTATACTTGGAGTAAACAGGTTACATGAGTTTGATTAAAATATGGGCTAAATAGGTTAAATTAAGCTACCTCATTGTATCTAATAGATTTTATACTAATTATTAGGTCAATTTGATGGATTAATATAAAAAGCTAAACTATAAAAGCTAATCTTAGCTAGCCGGCTAGTTACCCATGCTAATGTCACTAAATAATTACTTTTTACTTTTCGAGTCTTCTAATAAATTGTCAGGAATCCCTCGCCACGCCCCCTTTGGTGCTTCGGGGAACGCCCTGCTCCTTCTCTCATCTGCCCCGCCCACATGGAGCTCCTCGCATCGGGCTTCATTGAGAACACCTGAGGCATATTCACTCACTCATCACACCGCCGATATAAACCCCACATTCACCCACACTCCGGCTCCTTTATTCACATAATTATTTAGAAGACTTACCAGGTACCTGTATGAAGAAATGTTTAATAGAAGTTGTAAATGTTCTTAGATGCTGCTAATCGCTGCTGCTTCTTGCTGCTGTTTGTTTGTTTGGCGGTTGTCAAGGAGATACTAGAATTTTTATGAAGATTCTGTACGCATCACTCTGGTAGGAGCTTAAACCAAAAATTCAGCCTTAAAGAAAATATAACTGTTTTATCCTGCTCCTTTTGCCACATCTCATCTCTGAGACTTTTCAGATGTTGCTACACTGAAAACTAAATACAGATCTCAGCTCAATATTGAACATGACTTGAGAGTGACAGTATCAAGTCTACAACCCCGTTTTGAAAAGATTTATGAAATGATTTTGCTCTATTTTGCACAGACTGCAAAGTGACAGAAAGTCCAAGAGATAACACAACTACACCTTTATTTTCTCTATTTTTGTTTTTGATGCTACTTGATGTTCATTTAGAATTGGATAGTTCAATAAATTAGACATTTTTTAACTTGAAGAATTTCATTATCCTTTTTTGAGGTGACGGAGGACAGGTGGGTTTTTAAACCCATCCCTCTGAAGTGGTAAATGGCAGAAAAAGATTGAGAATCACTGCATTAAAACACAAACAGAAGTCACATTAGTACAGAATGGAGCATAAAGCACGTCCTGATAGTGCCGCTAGAGGGCAGTGTGAGACTGAGAGTTGAGGATGTGAGCTGTGTGAAGCTGGGGATCAATAGTCTGTTAAGGGATGGGAAGAGGGGAAAAGAAGGGGAAGAAGGGAATAGAGGAAAAAGAGAAAGGAAATGGATAGACGATGGACATTTGTTATGGTTTTTGGCAGATCGATGTATATAAATCCCCCAATAGTGCACAAAACTACTGATTATGTGAATGAAAATACATCACTTGTAACTCATGTTAATTAATATCTGTATGATTTGACTAATTTTTCCCAATAAAGGGGCATAAAATGGATGTATATTTATTTTCTTAATGTACTTATTTAACCTTTAACATTTTTAACACAAGTTTATTATATAGGACTTTTGTATTTGTTTATTTATATTCTACACAATAATAATAATAAATCATTATTATTATTATTATTAAGATAATAATGGGTTCAGCAGGTTCACAGAATAATTCACGAGTCACTGTTTTATGAACGATAAAACATTTTATTTTTAATTACTGAAAATGCTACAAAAATGTCAAATGATAAATTATAATAGATGCAAACACACAAAATACAAATATTACAAAACTATGTATATATTAATAAAGGTTATTTAACAATAGATATAATCAAGTACAATGATAAAAGTCCCTAATTGGGTTTAAAACAACAACCTAATCATAAATAACTATAGATTATAATAGTAGTAAATCCACAAAAATAAACAGTAAAATGAGTCGCTCAAAACACCAGCAAGAAATGATTAAAGGAGCAGAACTGGAAGAAACAGCAGGACCGGATGCGGATGCAGGACCGGATGCGGATGCAGGACCGGATGCGGATGCAGGACCGGATGCGGATGCAGGACCGGATGCGGATGCAGGACCGGATGCGGATGCAGGACCGGATGCAGATGAAGGACCGGATGCAGATGAATCACTGGCTAAAGGAGATGGACTTTGACTACCAGGCTGTTAAGACACATATTGTATATTATTAACTTAAACATAATGATGATGATGACATATAAAGGGCTGTATAATGATGGGGGTGGAGGTAGGGGGCGCTACAGCAGTAGGAGGGGAGTAAAGCAGGTGGAACACTTGCAGCAGGTGAAACACTTACGACCTGGTAAAAGAACAATAAAGAGTGTGGAACACAGGTTTTATTTACCTTTTAGTCTTGGTATTTTTTTACAGATCTAAATAAGAAGAAACATCGCAAAATCTAACATTCACACATTAATATGTTTAATCCACAATCATCTCTGTACACTAGTGAGAGTCTGAGGGCAGAAGTGAAGTGATATGAAGATCTATAAATATAACACACTTTAACACACTTGAGCAAAAACCAAAGTCTTTTACAATGATCTCAGTGCTTCCACTATTTGATCACTGGATGAGAAATGGGAATAGATAAAGCAGATATTGTTCTATATGATTAGGGATGTAAACTGTAGCAGCGGTGCGCGAGTGGAGGCGGAGCCGGACGGCACGAGCGGTAAGATGTGCCGGTGCGTGAGGAAACTCTGGCGGGCGCTAAAGAGAGAAAGCGTGAGGGAGGGACCATCGGCGAACGTCAAGAAGGAAAGGCGTCCCGAACCGTGAGTGTGTGGGTGAACCCTGGTGGGAGCACTGGAAAGGAAAACGCCAGGGTGAAAACGAAAGAAAATAAAGAAGCTCTGCTTGGTGAACTTTTGGCTGTCTGTCTTTCTTCCAGTGCATTTTGTTACATAAACATCACTTTATTGAGATTTTGTAAATAAAAATAAATATTGCAACAATTATTTCTGCATCCCACAGCAGAGGACATTTAAAGCACATGAGTGTGGTCACAAATATAGTTGTGCAGGTCCACAGTGACGTGACATGAAAGAGATGATCACCTGAAAGTCTGAAATGAACACTTTAGGAGGGTGGAATCCACAAAGACGTTTCTGTGGTCCACCGGAACGTTTCGACTGGCCGTGGACCTGCACTGGACATTTCTTACTCTGTACAAATAAAGACCTTTAGGTTATGGTACCGGTGTTTAATTATGTTCTCATACACATTTTAACAGCACAAACCTTATAAAACAGATCGAACCATTTCTTCTGACGGGGAGCAGGTGTGTTTCCAGCTTCAGAGCCAAATCCCAGTGCTGCCAAACCGCCACAGACGAGATGTCCACTCATCGTCCTCTACCGCCGCAGTCGAGACGTCCACTCATCGTCCTCTACTGCACTGATGAGCTCACAAAAAACACATTCATGTAAATGTAATGAACGTATGAGAATTTAGTTTTTAAGATACATGAATCTGTTGTTGTTTGTCGTTAACGTAACATATAATAAGAGATAGTAGCTTGAAAAGTGATGCAATGTACAATTACCATGTGCAAAAATACATTAATACACAATATCATACACAAAAAAGTTCTTTCTAATGATCTTTATGTTAATGCAGTTCATTGTAAAAGACAGTAACACATGAAGTGCTGCAGTATATTAGTACATCATGATCACCAAAGATCAGAACAACAACCAGAACAGAGTTTTCTCAAAGTCTAATTCCAGAAAATATACGTGTCGTGGACTACAGTTGAACACCTGGAGAATAAAAGATGGACAAACTCGTGCCCAGTGTTGTGCTGGTTACTAAGAAATAGTGACTAGTTACAGTTACTAGTTAATTCATTCAAAAAGTAACTCAATTACTTTGTTGATTATTTACACCAAAAAGTAATGCGTTACTGTTAAAACTAACTTTTTAGTTACTTTTTAAAAGAACCTTCTTAAATGTTCCCATTAATGCCCTTTTATGTGTTATGGTCTACAAACACAAAACTGACTTAAACACAAAGTCATTTTTAAACACTATTTTATTAAAGTCAGAGCAGCACAAACTGAATATATCACAAGGATTTCTGAAATAAAGAACAAAACAAGCTGAATAATATATTCACAATCAAAAACTAAAGTGGCTTCTGCATCATAAAAGCTGTTGTGTTGAGCTCTTAAACATGTTCCTTTCACAGCTGAAGTATAAAAACTATCAACAATGTAGAACAAAACACCGGGTTAGCTTCTAGCTTCTAGCTCCTCAGGCATGGAGTTTCTGGAGGAGCTTCAACAGATTGGAGTTGCTGTTTATCGCAGTAGATACGAGCTTCGAACCAGAAAGACACAGCTTACATTAGACTAAAACGTTTTTGTCTTTATGCTCAACTAAAGTGAAATAAATGCATATTTCCACTTTGAGAAACTCGTCTTGCTCTCGCCTCGACTCGCCATTACTGCCGCACAGACCTGAATAAACGGAGACACGCCCACAGTGCGTCTTCTTCGTGTTTACAGTGGTTCATCCACCAATCCTACAATGCGTCTCTGCTGTAAACAGGTTAGACTGTAGTCTACACTTCAGCCCAAATTCATTCATTTAATAAAAGTTACCATACGGTAACGGTAACAGTTACTTTATTTTTAAAAGTAATGCGTTACCTTCCAACACTGTATGCGTGTGTGTATATATATATATATATATATATATATATTTGTATGTGTGTGTGTGTGTGAGACAGTGAGGAGTGTGACTTCTGAAGACAGAAGTCTGTCCTGAAGGTGTATCAGCACTTCACTGAACTGTACACTCACCTGATACACACACACACACACACACACACACACACACACACAGCTGCATTAATACATTTAAATAAATCACTATCTCTCTAATCACACTTAATTCCTCCAGGATTAATTACAGGTTGGGTGACCTCTAACCTCTCGTGTGGTGCTGATGTTCCTCCTCAGAAGTCCGTCTGCTGGCTGAAGTCTCAGCTCCACCCTCTTCAGGTCATCAGACTTCATCAGGGCTGTCAATTAAACACAACCTATGTTTATCTACACTTATGATACCAGGACGAGAAAAAACCCCTCTGAAGATGTTCTTCTTAAAGACTGAAATCCGTATCAGAGCTCTTTTATAGAAATATATATATGACTGTATAATGCTGCTGCCATTAGGACTTTATTTCACATCACATGAATCTGCTGCACTTGTGAGTGGATTTGATTCGGACTTTTCTGATAAGCGTCTCTAATAGATCAGTGTAATTATTATAATATTAACGCTTAGTGGCGTCTCACCGTCCAGACTACAATTATCTCATACATACAACTGAGCATATCATTTAAACTCACACCTAGAGGTCGACTGATACAGGATGAACAATATATGTTGCTGATTTCTTTTGTCCGATATGTTTGTCCAAATAAAATCTCTACAAATTTAAACCTATTTTGTAATGACACTGAATTGAAATAAAAAAATAAATAAAAAATCTGTGTGACATAAACAACTCATATTTCTTGTCCACTTATTACACTATTTATAACTTTTAGAATAAACTTTAAAAACTGGACCAATATAAAGTTTGTTCACAAACTTTTACTAAACTGAGTTTATTTATATGATCATCACCATTCATTACATCGCATTACCTCTGTCTTTGTCCCGCTTTTCTTCTTCTACACTTTTTCTTCTTTTTTATTTAATTTGTATTGTTTTCCAGCACAGTAATGTGATGAATGTAAATACTGTTATGTTTGCATCATTATGCTATAAAACACATATTATCCCATTAAGTTCTGAGCATGCGCAGAAAGAACCGGAGACATGACTGCACAGCGTTTTTTACTCGTTTACTCTGCACACTGCAAACACACCCACATGCAGCACGAGAGTGCCCTCTAATGGCTATCAAATATTATAACATTAATGCAATGTTACCAATGTCACTATGACCATTATTCATTTAGGGGCTTCAGGAAAGTCTGCAAAGGAAACAAAACTATACCTACCTTTTCCGGTTTGTCTGAATCATTGCACGAAACACATAAAAAAAATCCGAAAACACAGCGACAAGTCAGACAAACCGGAAAAGGTAGGTATCGTTTGTGAATGGAAACTTATCAATCATTGGAGAAGACACTTGTCATTCACCTGTATATCTTGACTGACAGGTGTCTTGTCCAATGATCGGTAAGTTTACATTCACAAACTATACCTACATTTTCCGGTCTGTCTGACTTGTGATTTGTTATTTTGTTTTCGGATTTGTTAATCTGTTTTGCACTTCTCACACACACACACACACACACACACACACACACACACACACACACACACACACACACACACACACACACACACACACACGTGCTCAGCTCTGCTCGGTGTCTTTCTCCTTTTTCTCCTCGTCACCAGTCACTAAAACAGAGCACACTGATTAGTCCCATCAGCCACAGATCTGCTTCTCACCGCTCGTTTCCCCCCGGCTCCACCCTCCATTCACCAACCGCCGCTCGTGCACGCACCCGCTGCTCCATCCAGCAGTAGTGTTCAGGTGTTGTGAGGTGAATCCAGTGTTAACCCTGTCAGAATAACTGCTGAAAGATCATCCACTTTCTTGTGCCAATCCATGCGATTAATTATAAAGTACAGATGTTTAAGTGAATCAGGTTCTGCCCCACATTAACTGTCAGCTATATTGCTTTCAGAGCTCAAAATGAACAAAGCACTAAAGCTGCAAGAAAATACCTCAACTTCAGTTTCTGTTAAATTCCTTTTCTTTAAGGACATCAAACATCACTGACTTTACTAAAGTGGATTTCAAGAAAAAAAATACCATCATTGAATGCTCTCTGTGATGAAGAGACATTAGACATGATTGAAATTCAAAATCTTTATTTATTTTATAGTGTTTATTGTGTCTCGCTGTAGTGAAAGTGTTCAGACGCTCTGTTTCTCTTGTCGTCTTCTTCTTTTTCTATTTCTCGTTTTCTTTTGAAGGTTTTTTTGTCTCAGCTGAGCAACAATTTCCTCCCATCGCTCTCGGACTCTCATATAATGTTCTGTTTTATTCTCTGAAGTCTTCTTTTCTTCCTCACAGAGATTCTGGGTATCCTGGAGCCCCCTGTTGGTCTGAAGCTGTAAGTTGTTCCTCTCCTCTATGTCAAGTTTAGTTTTCTCTCTTTCGTCCTCTTGTTTTTCTTTAAAATCCAACGTGGGCTCAAACTGAGAAACACGTTCCTCCAGTCGCTCTTTGTCTCTGATCAAATGATCTCTCTCCTGCTCTGCACTATTTTTTACTTTCTCACAGTGATTCTGAGTATCCTGGAGCTCCATGGTGGTCTGTTCCAAATTTACCTCAAGCTGAGCAACATGTTCCTTCACTTTCGTTTGTTCTCTCGTCCAGCTCTCTCTCACACATTCTACAGTTTTCTCCAGTTCCTCATGGATTTTCAGGGAAGACTGGAGCTTTGTGGTGGTCTGTTCCAACGTGACCTCAAGCTGAGCAACATGTTCCTTTAGTTGTTTTTGCTCTATCATCCAGGTCTCTCTCTCACATTCTACAGTTTTTTTCAGTTCCTCATGGATTTTCAGGGAAGACTGGAGCTCCATAGTGGTCTGTTCTAAAGTGACCTCGAGCTGAGCAACATGTTCCTCCACTTTCTCTTGTTCTCTGTTCCAGGTCTCTCTCTCACAGTCTACAGTTTTCTCCAGTTCCTCATTGATTTCCAGGGAAGACTGGAGGTCCATGGTGGTCTGATCCAAAATAAACTCGAGCTGAGCAACACGTTCCTCCAGTTGTTTTTGTTCTCTCGTCCAGCTCTGGCTTCTCTCAGTTATGTCCTGTTCCTGCTGCTTTCGCTCAGAAGCCAAAGTAGCCTCCAACTTTTGCACCGTCTGTAGCAGAATGGCTTTTTCTTCTTTCTCTTCTGTTAACTTCTCTATCATTAGAAGAGAAAATGCATCCAAGTCTTTCTCTACTTTCTCCATGAGTTCCAGCTTCTCCTTCATTTCAGCAATCTGCTTAGTTTTCTTTGTTCTTCTGGTTTGAAAAAACTTTCTCAACCTTCTGAAGAGCTCCATGTTTATGCCTCTTTACTCACAAGCAAAAACCTCGGAAATGAGAGAAACAGAGACGCGTTCCCAATTATAGACGTTGCCTTACTGTGACGTCACAGGGAGATGCCCCCACCCTCCGTCTGTGACGTAACCCGGTCGCTCTTAACCGGACTATGCGCATGCGCACATTACAGAGGTAAAGAGCGGATAAAATATCGTCTTCACAGCTTTTCTGTTGTTCCTGAGAGAAGAGCGATATTACAGTCATAAATAAGATAAAAACGGCTGTAAACTGTGTATAAAGCGAGTGAATCCGAGTTGAGAACCGGAAGTTGACCGGAGTGACTCTATGAATGTTGCAGAATCATAAATGACCTGTAGGTGGCAGTGTGATGTGTATTAGAGCTCACTGTCACAGCAGGTAATTAGAAGTAGTGGAGCTCTAATGACGTCATTAATAGCGAGGACAAGACACACAGCAGTTTGGGATTTTTTTATTGACTTTATTGATTAATTGATTTGGAGTATGATTGTGTTTCTGATCAAAGTAAGTTCATGTGTATGGAGTAAAAACAACCTGTACATTTCTCACTTCCAGACAGTATTATGAGATGTTCATCTGCTGGAAGTTCATGTTTAATGCTGCATGTTTTATAGGATTTATGAGCTGGAAGAAATGTTTTACTTTTAAATGTTTTCTTTTAACCAACTGGTGCATTTTTATCTATATGCTTCAGATGAGTTTTATAAAAAACACATTTTTACTTATAAAAATTAAAATGTTATTCTGAGTGAAACCACTTGTTTATTAAATGCATTATTCACTAAATAAACATCAATGAAAACTGGATGATTTGTTTTTATTGAATGTAAAAATATTAATTTGAGGATAATTGAACTTAATGAATCGAATAGTTTTGGATTAAATGAAGACTTTACTGAACTAAACAGCACTGAATTCTCCTTTAAATCAACTTAAGTTTACTGAACTAAATACTGTTACTTATATGAAAATAAACCCGGTTTCTTGAACCCTGTTCGGTTTCAGCCCCACTTTTGGGCCTCACAGCTGAAAATGACCTTCCTGACTTTCAATGGTAAAAGTTCCTGACAACAGTGTGAGATTCCTATAAACATTAATCTGAGACTGTGTGTAGTCCTTTTCTCCCTCCGTCTGTTTGAGGAAAAGCAGCCTGATAACCAAATGTACTGGGAATAATAACATTCACACAATAAGCATAAGACTGGTATTTGAACATTAGATAAACAGTAGAAGAAGAAAGTAATGAAAATAAAAGTAGCACAATGCTTCCTTCAGTGCCTCTGTGAATGATGGAGCACATCTGGACCTTCCTTTTATCCTTACATTCTACAAACAGCACATCCTCTTCTCTCAGCCAGTTTG